>NW_027361728.1:19062500-19195000 GCF_039654945.1 Dendrobates tinctorius | reverse complement strand
GATGCTGCATATTTTCATTTTGTCAAAAGCGCAGCATCATACAGTTCCAACAAAGTGGATGGGATTTCTAGAGATCTTATTCCCACTGTGCATTTTTTTACTCAATGCCAACTGACCTGAGGTGCATGTTTCAAATCGCAAACATAAAGAAAGTGATAAAAATGTAGGAAAAAAAACTAACACGGAAATGCAAGTAACCTAATTGACTTAATGGTTGCAGAAAATTTGCCACATCAAAAATTTACTAAAATCTTATTGTGGCAATGTAGCCTAAGCATTCCAACTTAACTATTCTTTTTCTATCCACTTCTGATTTTGGCTCTATAACTACAAAATAAACAATGCACCAAATGTTGCTCTACAAATTTAGCTGGAGTGCAGAATTGTGACTGGTCTTTCTTGTTTTGGTATAAAAATATGTAAAGTTATGTAAACAACTGCCTTATTAAGCTTTAGTAATATCTCCAAAATATTTAGTATTATTCACTTGATTACCTTTAATTTCTTTTTATATGGGAAACAAGTGTTTAATAAACCTTACAACCAATAACACAGTAAAATAAAAACCCTCAAGAGTAAAGTTTCAGATACAATATATCTTTTTCCTAGCTTTAGTTAGCAAGGAAACAAATCAGTTTCTTTATAAAGGCTCTTGAGAGCAATGTCGAAGGGGTTGTTTTAACTACCGAAGTTCTATAGCTTGCCAACTGGATGGGATAACCCTTTAATTAGTACATCACCAGTTAGTTACACAGTATAAATGTCAATCAGGTAGCAAACTACTGCATTCTCCTCAAACTTTCTCAAAATGAGCAGGTTTGGACTGCTGAGCAACCCCATGAACTAATGAAGTAAACATTTGCATCCAATGTGACATGGAAAGGGTCCAGAGTCTCTGAGTGTACACCTGCAGAAACCTATGATTCAACTCTGAGTCACTGAGCAAACGTTAGCATAGCAAAGCCAACATCACTGCACAGAGCCCAGATCAGCTAGTCCTTTCTTGTCCTGCTGAAATAATGACATTAATGATGCTTCCCGACATATCACGCAGCCTTCCCACAAGACTGTATATCTCTGAAAAGATAAAGCTCACATATACACAATAAAGAAATAACTTGATCTGCTAATAGCATCACAGGAGAGCTTACCTTTACATGAAAAGCTACTAAAGGAGAAAAATAGTGTGAAGTCTTATAACATGGATTGGATAAAGTAGAGAATTATAGCTAATGCTTTCATATAAAATTTTTCATGAGGTTTAATAGGATTTTAGGCTCGTTGTATGTAAATACATAATCATTTAATCCCTTAGTACCATGTACAATAAAAAAAATTACATTGTGATGCCTTGCTAGCCTTAAAAATCGACGTAAATGCTTCTTTGCCCTAAAATGACCAATGTATTGTCGGGGTGATATCTTTATTGGCTAATTATAGCTATTGCTTTCATAGAAAATATTTCATGAGGTTTAATAGGATTTTAGGCTCATTGTATATAAATAGATGATGACTAGCAAATTATATGAGATATTAGGGGGAGAAGTCCGGTGGCTCTGGCTAACGGGATAATGTGGGATATCAGTGGTAGCAGTCCGGTGGCTCTGGCTGATGGGATGATGTGGGATATTAGGGGTAGTAGTCTTGTGGCTCTGGCTGACGGGATGATGTAGGATATTAGGGGTAGTAGTCTGGTGGCTCTAGCTGATGGGATGATGTGGGATATTAGGGGTAGTAGTCTGGTGTCTCTGGCTGAAGGGACGATGTGGGATATTAGGTGGTAGTAGTCCAGTAGCTCTGGCTGACGGGTTGATGTGGGATATTATAGTAATTGTGGCTATGCGGAGTGGGCGGGGCTCTACACTCAGCTTTATATATATAGATATAATCGTTATAATTTGTTATAGCTAGCCATAGTTAGTTACTATGCCTGGGCAACGCAGGGGTCTTCAGCTAGTGTGCAATAAAAGATTATTATGTGGTGTTGTGCTAGCCTTAAAAATCAATGTAAATACTTTTATGCCCAAAAATGACAAAAGAATCCTCAGAGTGATATCTTTATTGGCTAACCAGGAGAAATATACTTGCAAGTTATCAGAGAACAGAGGCTCCTTATTCAGACTTTTGTAAACCTGACTGAAGAAGGAGCCTCTGTATTCTGAAAGCTTGAAAATATAGGTCTACTCTTCACCCAACAAAGGTATCAGTCCTAGAATACTTTTGTCATTTTTGGGCATAAGGGTATATATATCAACCCCTTAGTGCAAAATTATGCACATGTAATGCTAATAGGACCCACAAGCTGAGCCCTCCCACACACGTTGTAGATGTTGGCCATGTCAGACAGGCGTATCCAAGTGTTTGTAGGGTAATTCCGAACTAAACTCCAAAACCAACCTTGCACAAGGTGATTAAAAATGACTTTATTATAATCTCAGTATACAACGCGTTTCTGGGCTCCAGCACCCTTTTTTTCTTTGCCACTTGAAAAAGAAAGGGGTCCTTGGGCCCAAAAACGTGTTGTGTGCTTAAATTTTAATAAAGAAGTTTTTAATCACCTTGCACCAAGTCTGTTTTGGAGTTTAGTTGGTAACTACCCAACAAACACTTGGATACATTACTGTAACCACTTGACTTTGTTCTTTGGCAAGTTCAGCCATGGATGCAAGACAGAGGCTGCATTGTGTTTTAACTATTAGTGGCGTTATGCACACCTGGCAAAACCTCTGACGGTGAGCACACTTAATTCATGTGGATCTCCTTTGTTACAAGTACTTACTCAGCCTCCTTTATATGTTTTTTTTTGCCTATGTCACATAGGCATCATCAGTCTCTAAAGGGAGTTTTACACATAGCGATATCGCTAACAATATCGCTAAAGCATCACCGATTTGGTGATGGGATGATTTAGCGAATCCTGCTTTGAGCAGGGGGTTGGACCAGATGGCCCAGGAGGTCCCTTCCAACTCTACGATTCTATGATTCTATGATTCTATGATTCTATGATATCGCTAGCGATATCGCTATGTGTGATACTTACCTCCGTCCGGCTCCCCCGCTGTCCATCGCTGATTGCGCAGCTCCATTTCTCGTCGGGCGCTTCCTGCTGGGCTCCCTGCTGGCGCCGACGAGCGACGCGTGGACGCGGACGGAGGACGTCAGGATCGCCGCGTCTGAAAGGTAAGTATCGTCTGCTGTATCGCTGCTGCATCGCTGTGAGATCTTCCTGTGTGGAAGCTCACTAGCGATCATTTAGCGATGCACCAGCAATCCTGACCGGGTCATATCACTGGTCGGGATCGCTGGTGCATCGCTAAATGTAAAGGGGCCTTAACAGTAGCAGGGAGTGCTGAGATCTGATCTTCACTGTTAACCATTTAGATTCTGCTGTCAATCTTAGACTGCGGAGAGGTGCACCTATGATTTATCATGACAACTGGGAGCCTGCTAAAGGCTCCAGTTGCAGTCATCTTGGTTAGAGATGATCAAACTTGTTTGGAAAACTTTCGCCCATCTCAAATAAGGCAGGAGCGAACACCCAAGCACTTTTACTAAAAATCTGCAAAATTCGGCCAAAGTTCATTACATAATCGCTTTTCCACTAATGCTTTTGTCATGACATTGGGTAGGTTAGTAGTTCTGTATGATGAGTGGGGAAGATCTGTTATATGAGGGGAGGTGGTGTGTCTAGGTCAGAGGAGAGGCGGAGTGTAATTTTTTTTTCATTTTGTTTTTGTTCTTTAATAGCTTAATGTGTGTACATTCCGGCAGCCAATCAAGGCGCAGAAACCATCCACCATGTCATGACACAAGGTCTTCTGTGATTGGTTGCTGAAGTCACATGTCACTTTTCATACAAAAAGTGGACATCTCATTTTTCTGTTGCCATTTTCTGAGTATAACAGCGGAGAGAGTCTGCTCCTGCTGCTGAAAGTGGACTTGACAGTTAGCTCGACAGGATCCTGTCCTGTGTGAAATCGATTTTCCTGCATCTAACTAGATTGTGCTAAAACTGTGATGCAGTCTCAGGTGGCCCCATTTGCTAATCAAAATCGTTTAGGATAAAACTATGTTGCATTGAGGAATCAGGAGGCCAAATTTCATCTTAAAAATCATTAGGGTTAATATAGGGATTTAGCCAGGAGACCCTATTTGATAATCAAAATCATTTAGGATAAAACTGTGCTGCAGTGAGGAATGAGGAGGCCCCATTTGCTCATCAAAATCGATAGGTAAAAGAGTATTGCTCAGGCACACTCTAAAAATAGTTATTGCACATTTAGTTACAAGTGACTGACAGGTGTGAGCCTAAGGTTGTGAAACAGTATGTTACAAGAGGGGGAGGCTACTTACAACATGAGTGGGAAAAAGTGAGCTCGTGGTGGAAGAGGGAATGGGCTTGGTGTTCGATGTTCACATTGGTTAGGTGTTAATGTTAATAAAAACTCAACTGAACAAACACAGTCTCATCCTGTCCAAAGACCACTGACAACTGTTACTGGACAGGCTATTCTTTGATGTGCTTTCTTTGTCAGCCGCGCAGCGGAACACCTTGTAGATGAGGGCCAGAATGAAAATGTGCTCCTGTGGATGGCAAGAACTGAATCACGTAGCCTCTTCTCCTTTTCATCCATCTTAACATCACACACAGTACAATCCTCAGAGATGGAACCCCAATCACTCTTGTTTCCCCCCGCATCACATATTTCCAAATGTCCTACTGACTGTGGGGAACCACAGATGGGCTATTCTGCAAAGCTGTTCACACATTCTATTCCATGGGCATCAGAGGTCTACTACAAAGATTCACAGAATCCAGAGGAATAAAGTATCTGCACGAATGCACAAAATTTTTTCATGTTGGATCCAGGGCCAGACAAAGTACGGCCCAAGCAGAATACATACCTTCGTCATCAGATGCTAACTACCAGGGGTGGAGGGGATCCTGATGAGACACAAATACCAGAGGCACACGCAGACTGTACTGTGGTGTTAGGGCAGGAAGAGGAGGAGGGTGACACTCAGGGTGAGGAATGTGAGAGCAAAGAGGATGACGATGAGGTTGTAGATCCCACTTGATGAGAATCCAGAAGTTTTTGCAGCTGAGTAGCTCAGCAGAGGAGGTGAAGGAGAAAGACAAGGAGGTTACATTGCAGCTTCCTTCACAGATGCGGAGTGATGGAACTATGACAAGCACTGCATTCTCAGCCATAAATCAGACTGTGACCCATCACTGGTTTTGAGTGTGCAGTTCACAGGGCTGGCACATGTTGCCTAGGCTGGGCCTTTTTTGAGACTGCAAATTATGACCCGACTCATGTTTTCTGCCAAATTTGCAAAAAAACTTAGTAGAGGCAATAATTGCAGTAATTTGACAACTACATGCATGAATCGGCACATGCGCGATAAACATGCCATAGTCTTGGAATCTCACTGTGCTAAAATGCTGACTAGCGGGCCTCACCAACTACTGGTCATCCTGTCAACCAAATCTGCTAGTTCTTCCTCCTCCGTCAATGTGCTAAGTGTTCTCACACAGGTCTCCAGCCGCAGAAACTCCACTTGTTTATCATCTACAGTTGGGGTGAGTGAGAGCTATTGTTGAGCGATACCATCCGATACTGAGAAATATCAGATCGGATTGTATCGGCCTGATACCCAAAAAGTATTGGGTATCGCCGATTCCGATACCGGAAGTCCCATACAAGTCAATGGGACAGAAATATCGGAATTAAAAAAAACCCCTTTCTTTCCTTATACATCCATTTTGGGAGGGAGGAAGAGTGTGGGCGGTGCGTGGGCGGACACTGTGCATGTCTGTGTGTGTGGACGGGGTCTGTGCGGGCCTGCCGGGGGTTTGTGTCGGCTGTCGGGGGTCTGTACGGGCCTGCCGTGGGCCTGTGCCGGCTGTCGGGGGTCTGTACGGGCCTGCCGGGGTGCCTGTGCCGGCTCTCGTGGGTCTGTACGGGCCTCCCGGGGGCCTGTGCTGGCTGTCGGGGGTCTGTAGGCCTGCCGGGGGCCTGTTCCGGCTGTCGGGTGTCTGTGCGGGCCTGCTGGGGGTCTTGTGTGTGTGCAGGCATCGTCCGATGGGACTACAAGTCCCATCGGGCGATGCCTGCTACAATGACAGTGATTGACACATTAGCCAATGATGGGACAGTAGTAGTCCCATCATCCGACTAATGTGTTGAATGTAAAAAAAAAAACATACATACTACATACATACTACATACATACTACTTATATACTACATTCATACAACATACATACATACTACATACATACAACATACATACAACATGCTACAGACATGCAACATACATACCTACTACATGCATACATTCATACAATACATACATATAGACATCCAGTACATTTAACATACGGTACATACTCACCATAACTTCTCACTTTGTTCCCCGAAGCCAATGTCATCTGTGGAAAAATATGAAAAAACAAACAAGCAATATACTCCCTGATCTGCAGAAATCCACAGTGTCCCACGACGATCTCCCGTGGAGAACAGCAGCATCAGCTGATGCGACCGCTCTCTAGGGGGCTCCTCCGCCACTGTAAAAAAATAGTCCCTAGTCTCACTTTATGGCAAATTCTGCGTGAGAACTTTCTCACACAGCAATGCCAAAAGTGAGACTAGGGACTATTTTTTTACAGTGGCGGAGGAATACAGTGCGGAAGGATACCTACCTCCCGTCATTGTATTCCTGGGGCCCGCAGAGAGCGGTGGCATCAGCTAATGCTGCTCTTCTCCACGGGAGATCGTCGTGGGACACCCGTGGATTTCTGTGGATCAGGGAGTATATACAGTCATATGTAAAAGTTTGGGCACCCCTATTAATGTTAACCTTTTTTCTTAATAGCAATTTTGGTTTTTGCAACAGGTATTTCAGTTTCATATATCTAATAACTGATGGACTCAGTTATATTTCTGGATTCAAATGAGGTTTATTGTACTAACAGAAAATGTGCAATCTGCATTTAAACAAAATTTGACCGGTGCAAAAGTATGGGCACCCTTATCATTTTCTTGATTTGAACACTCCTAACTACTTTTTACTGACTTCCTGAAGCACTAAATTGGTTTTGTAACCTCATTGAGCTTTGAACTTCATAGCCAGGTGTATCAAATCATGAGAAAAGGTATTTAAAGTGGCCACTTGCAAGTAGTTCTCCTATTTGATTCTCCTATGAAGAGTGGCATCATGGGCTCCTCAAAACAACTCTCAAATGATCTGAAAACAAAGATTATTCAACATAGCTTTTCAGGGGAAGGATACAAAAAGTTGTCTCAGAGATTTAACCTGTCAGTTTCCACTGTGAGGAACATAGTAAGGAAATGGAAGAACACAGGTACAGTTCTTGTTAAGCCCAGAAGTGGCAGGCCAAGAAAAATATCAGAAAGACAGAGAAGAAGAATGCTGAGAACAGTCAAGGACAATCCACAGACCACCTCCAAAGACCTGCAGCATCATCTTGCTGCAGATGGTGTCACTGTGCATCGGTCAACAATACAGCGCACTTTGCACAAGGAGAAGCTGTATGGGAGAGTGATGCGAAAGAAGCCGTTTCTGCAAGCACACCACAAACAGAGTCGCCTGAGGTATGCAAAAGCACATTAGGACAAGCCAGTTACATTTTGGAAGAAGGTCCTGTGGACTGATGAAACAAAGATTGAGTTGTTTGGTCATACAAAAAGGCGTTATTCATGCGCTGAATTGTTGACCGATGCACAGTGACACCATCTGCAGCAAGATGATGCTGCTGGTCTTTGGAGGTGGTCTGTGGATTGTCCTTGACTGTTCTCACCATTCTTCTTCTCTGCCTTTCTGATAGTTTTCTTGGCCTGCCACTTCTGGGCTCAACAAGAACTGTACCTGTGTTCTTCCATTTCCTTACTATGTTCCTCACAGTGGAAACTGACAGGTTAAATCTCTGAGACAACTTTTTGTATCCTTCCCCTGAAAAGCTATGTTGAATAATCTTTGTTTTCAGATCATTTGAGAGTTGTTTTGAGGAGCCCATGATGCCACTCTTCATAGGAGAATCAAATAGGAGAACTACTTGCAAGTGGTCACTTTAAATACCTTTTCTCATGATTTGATACACCTGGCTATGAAGTTCAAAGCTCAATGAGGTTACAAAATCAATTTAGTGCTTCAGGAAGTCAGTAAAAAGTAGTTAGGAGTGTTCAAATCAAGAAAATGATAAGGGTGCCCATACTTTTACACCTGTCAAATTTTGTTTAAATGCAGATTGCACATTTTCTGTTAGTACAATAAACCTCATTTGAATCCAGAAATATAACTGAGTCCATCAGTTATTAGATATATGAAACTGAAATAGCTGTTGCAAAAACCAAAATTGTTATAAAGAAAAAAGGTTAACATTAATAGGGGTGCCCAAACTTTTACATATGACTGTATGTTGTTTGTTATTTTCATATTTTTCCACAGATGACATTGGCTTTGGGTATCAAAGTGACAAGTGATGGTGAGTATGTACTCTATGTTATATGTACTGTATGTCTATATGTATGTATTGTATGAATGCATTGTATGTAGTATGTATGTAGCATGTATGTAGTATGTATGTTGTATGTCTGTAGCATGTAGTATGTATGTTGTATGAATGTAGTATATATGTAGTATGTATGTAGTATGTATGTAGTATGTAGTATGTACTGTATGTAGTATGTATGTATGTTGTATGAATGTAGTATATATGAAGTATGTATGTAGTAAGTAGTATGTATGTATGTTGTATGAATGTAGTATATATGTAGTATGTATGTAGTATTTAGTATGTATGCATGTTGTATGAATGTAGTATATATGTAGTCTGTATTTAATATGTATGTATGTATGTATGTTGTATGAATGTAGTATATATGTAGTATAGATGTAGTATGTATGTATGTATGTTGTATGAATGTAGTATATATGAAGTATGTATATAGTATGTATGTTGTATGAATGTAGTATATATGTAGCATGTATGTAGTATGTATGTAGTATGTAGGTAGTATGTAGGTAGTATGTAGTATGTATTTTTTTTTTTACATTCAGCACATTAGCCAGATGATGGGACTACTACTGTCCCATCATTGGCTAATGTGTCAATCACTGTCATTGTAGCAGGCATCGCCCGATGGGACTTATAGTCCCATCGGACGATGCCTGCACACACACAAGACCCCTGGCAGGCCCGCATAGACCTACAGACATACAGGCCCCCGACAGCTGGCACAGGCCCCCGGCAGTCCCGTAAGGCCCCAGCAGGCCTGCAGAGGGCCCCGGCAGGGCCGCATAGACCCCCGAGAGGCCCGTACAGGCCCCCGGCAGCTGGCACAGGCCCCCGGCAGGCCCGTACAGGCCCCGGCAGGCCCGCACAGGGCCCCGGCAGGCCCGCATAGACCCCCGAGTGGCCTGTACAGGCCCCCGACAGCCGGCACAGGCCCCCGGCAGGCCCGTACAGGCCCCGGCAGCTGGCACAGGCCCCCGGCAGGCCCGTACAGGCCCCGGCAGGCTCGCACAGGGCCCCGGCAGGCCCGCATAGACCCCCGAGGGGCCCGTACAGGCCCCTGACAGCCGGCATAGGCCCCCGGCAGGGCCGTACAGGCCCCGGCAGGCCCGCACAGGGCCCCGGCAGGCCCGCATAGACCCCGAGAGGTCCGTACAGGCCCCCGACAGCCGGCATAGGTCCCCGGCAGGCCCGTACAGACGCTGCATCATGATGCGCACAGACCGCGCATCATAATGACATCATTTCAGCAGCCATTCACAGCCACAACAGTGGCTCATTGCATTATGGGGACTTTCGATTCCGGTATCCGATATTGAAAAAATATCGGTACTCGGTATCAGAATTCCGATACAGCGAATATCGGCCGATACCCGGTATTTGCAGTATCGGAATGCTCAACACTAGTGAGAGCCCGTCAGCTGCTACAGAAGTGGAGATGCCTGTTGTTTTTGTGTCATCTAGCACAACACATATTTCTCAACCCACCATAACATCTCCACCTGCACCTCACTCACAGTCCAGCAGTTTGTCCTGATCATCCTCCCCCACCCTGTCTCAGCCCATCAGCCAACTCTCAGTCCCACAGTTGTGGTCACATAAAAGAATGTTTCCTCCTACACATGCCAAAGCTAAGAGCTTGAACTCCATCCTCTCCAATCTGTTGGACACTGAAATGCTGCCTTTCTGCCTGGTGGATACAGACATTTTTCCGAAAGTTCATGGCCGTGGCAGTCCACAATACCAGTTGCCCAGTAGCCATTACTTTTCTAAGAAAGCTGTGCCTTTGCTACTCCAGCATGTTGCCGACAACATCAACTGCTCCCTGAAAAAATCTTTGCCAGGGTGCATTTCATGGCTGACACTTGGACAAGCAAACATGGGCAGGGGTGTTACATCTCACTTACTGGGCACTAGGTGACTCTGGTGGCTATGCAGACTGATGGTCAAGGGTCTGCTCCGCAAGTTTTTGTATCTAACACTTCCTTTACTGATTCTGGCTCCTCCACCTCCTCTAAGACCTCCACCTGCACCTTCAACCTCTCCCTTAATGAGACACGCGTTCCAACAGTGTAGAGAGAATCCCCCCAATTCCATACTGCACAGCCAGGGCTCACTGCAATCAGGAAGTGTTAAAATTAAAAAGCCTTGGAGATCTCAGTCACACAGCTCAAGAGTTGTGCACAGCTATCCAGGCTGAGTTAGAGCAATGGCTGCTCCACTGAACCACCAGCAGGTCATCAACTTGCATCAGCATCAATATTACTGTCATTTACATGCTAGACCACATTTTGAATAGTCTGCAAAGGAGGTGTGGTCCCAGAGGAAGAGGAGCAAGCAGAGGAAGTTGTGGAAGAGATAACAATATCTCTAAGTTCTGGACTGTCATCTTACAGGCAGGTGCCATGGGAGAGTGGATTACAGTGATTGAGGGGGGCTCATGATACCAGGCAAACTGTTAGTAAAGGTGCAGGAGTTGAGGAACAAATTGAGGAGGACAAGAAAGAAGAGGTTATGGACATGCAACAGTCAGGATATGAACAGGATAATGATCTCCTCTCTGTTGTCTGTGGTAGGCAGGAGGGGATGAAGGAAGTAACCTTGAGTGTCACCCCATCAGCAACACATCATAGACTTTGACCTCATGGAAGCGCCCAACACATGAGTGCCTTTTTGCTGCACTATCTTCAACATGATGCCCGTATTCTTTGGGTTAGAAACAGTGCTGACTACTGGGTTGTCACTCTGTTAGATCCATGGTACAAGAAGAAATTTTGCCAGATGCTTCACCCTCTGGAAAGGGATGCACGTATGCTGGAGTGTCGAAACATGCCTGTAGACAATCTTAAGAGTGGCTTTCCCCAAGACAGCAGTGAGGCACACAGTGTGCATTACAATTCTAGACTTTCAACCCCAGGAACGTCAAGGCATCACTGAAAAAAGATTAGCAGCGTCAGCAGTGTAAGTGGTATAAGCAATTTCTGGGAGTCATTTCACACATTTTTTAGACCAGCCTGCGCACCAGCAGAACAGAGTACAAGTCTGACACATTGTGAACGACTGGAGAGGATGGTGCAGGAGTATCTACCTTGGAGGTTTTGTCATGCCCGGTAACCAGCGTTCTCTCAGAATGTGTCCACAGCGCTGCTGGTGATGTCCTGACGGATAAGCTGTCCTCTGAAAGTGTAGACTGCCTAACTTTCTTAAAAATAAACAAGCCATGGATCTCCATTGAGTTTTGCACCCCATTCACAGATTGGCCAGACAAGGCGATGGTGTAGTTTTTAGTGTCACTCGTTGATCTCGCAATATTGCTGTCTGTTACACTTTGTCATGCTTCTCTGCCTGCTGTTGCTGCTGCTGCTGATGTTACAAACAATTTTTTGAAATGTGGATATTCAAAGTTGGGTCTCCATCTGTTGGGTTGCCTGTAACTTAAGGTGTGTCACAGGCCTATTATACAGTTTCTATTCTGTGGAAACTGAAGACACTTTAGTGGAGAGTGACAATTATTTTTGGAAATGTGGAGACTCCAAGTTGGGTCTACATCTCGTGGGTTGCCTGTAGTGGAAGTTGTGTCAGAGGTCTATTATACTATTTATACTCTGTGGAAATTGATGCCACTTTAGTGGTGTGTGACAATTTTTTTTTGAAATGTGGAGAATCCAAGTTGGGTCTCCTTCGTGTGCTGCCTGTTGCGCTACAGAGGTGCAGATGGGTGATAAATGCTCCACATTAGTGGAGCTAAATACACCAAAGATAGGGGCGGTATTTACTGAGTGGTGTTTACAGGGGACTGGTGTATTTGGTGTGTGTGGGGGTATTTGCTGTGGGGGGTATTTGTTGTGTGCGAGGGGGGTATTTGTGTTGTTTGTGGGGTATTTACTGTGTATGGGGTGGGGTAATTACTGTGTGTGGGGATAATAACTTTGTGTAGGGGGATATTTACTGTGTGTGAGGGTATTTACTGTGTGTGTGTGAGGGTATTTACTGTGTGTGGGGGGTATTTACTGTGTGTGTGAGGAGGGTATTTACTATGTGTGTATGGGGCATTAACTGTGTGTGTGAAAGGAGTATTCACTGTGTGGGGGGGTATTTACTGTGTGGGGAGATTTACTGTGATGGGGTTTTTTGTGTAACGGGGCTGGGTGATATTTCATATAACTGGGTATGATTTGAAGACACAAATTTGGGGAGCAAGGAAGTGACAGGTGCAGACACAAAATGGGGAGCGTGAGAAATTTTAAGACACCACATGAGGAGAAAGGTATGAAATGGGGGCATGTATGGGGGAAGGGTGCAGATACAGTATGGTGAGTGGTGGTATGGGTGCGGACACCATATAAGGAGCGAGGGGAAAATGTTTGAAGACAGTATGAGGGGTGATGGGATGGGTGCGGACACAGTATGGGGAGTCGGAGGAGGGGAAGGGTGAGGAGGAGAAGGGATGAGGAGGCAGTATGGAAAATGAGAGGGTAAATGTATACAGAGGGAGGGCTAAACATGCGAGGAGACAGTATAGGGGAAAAAGTGTGAGTGGCCACAGAATACAGACTGAGTAGTGTGGGGGGTTTATCAAGGGGCAACAGTGTAAGGGCACAGCCAGGAGGTGACAGCATACAGAGGGGGGGTGATGATAGGGCACAGCTTAGAGACTGGCTAACATAGGGGGGACTCAGAGTGAGAGAACAGTGTGAAGAGGGGGCCTAGTATGGAAGGGAGGGAGCAGTTTGGAGAGCATGTACCATAATAGGGACAACGTGGGGTCATATTTTGTGCAGAGAATATAATGAGGAGCAATTATTTATTCAGGGGTTCAGCGTAGGGCAAATATTATTATTTGGGAGCATTACATGACTATCTTTAAGGGTGTCATGTGAGGATGTGCTGCACAAGAAGATGGAAGTCTGCAGAGAAGGCTGTGGTTGAGAAATCTCATGGAAAATTTTCTGTGGTGCTCCTGCTGATGTCAGGTGAAGTGAGTTCATTGGCTGTGAACTTCCAGGACCTGTCTGATGGCACTGCAAGCAGGGGAACTTTCTCACGCTCGCCATGCCGTCAGACAGGGAATGGGAGTTCACAGGGAGACACTGAGCACAAACTGCTCAGTGTCTCTGCTGGATGACAGGCTGCATACTCACATCATGCAACCATGCAGCATAACATCTAGATGTAGCAGAGCTAGACCCGTCGTGGGACAAATGGATTATCATCTTCTCTGCGGAAAGGTGAGGAATATTGTTGTTTTTTTAAACTCTTTTGCAGAAGACATTGGCATCGGTGGAATGGGTGAAGTTTTAAGTGTGGCTTCATTACGATTTATTGAAGGAGGCTGTGTCATTATTTCAATTAAAGGATTTTTTTCTGGGTGTCTGTGTTTTTATGCAATAAGAATAAGGGGTTAGTAATGGGGGTGACTTATTGACGCCTCTCCATTACTAAACTCAGGACTTGATGTCACCTGACAATACAAAGGTGACATTAACCCCCTCCCCAACTATCTCTCCACTTGCCATCGCTACAGGACAAGTGGGAAGAGCGAGGCTAAGTGCCAGAATTGGCACATCTTAGAGAAGTGCCTTTTCTGGGGTGGCTGAGAGCTGATGTTTTTAGCTTGGGGGCCAGTATCCATGGCCCCTTCCTAGGCTATTAATATCAGCCCATAGCTGTCTGCATAGCCATTGCTTGTTATTAATATAGTGGGACCCTATGTCATTTTTTAGGGTCCAGTAAAGCCAGTAAAGTATTCAGCCTTCCAGGCTATAAACATCTGCCCCCAGACATCAGCTTTTCCTCTGCTAGTTAAGAAAATTACGTGGGAGCTCTCGCCATTTTTTTTTTCAGAAAAGTAATCTTTTAATAATTAAATACATTTACAGTAAGCTGCAGACACACAGTACTAATTGTCACATATATATATATTAGCATGCGCCACTCGGCAAATATTTGTGCCGCAGTGAATTTCAGCTCAATGTATGTCTGCAGGGCGCACCCACTCGGGCCTGGTCGCACTCACTGTGACCTCGATCGTTATGCCCCTGCATCTATCCTTCTATATCAAGGCATCTAAACATATCAAAAGGGCCTGTGTGTCTAGGGAAAAAAAAGTTTAAAAGACATAGTAACTAACTGTGGTTAGTTACAGCAAATTATAATTATCCTCCATCCCATAGTCCCGTGCCCATATACCCATCATACATATCCACGATCCCATATGCCCGTGCCCATATACCCATCATACATATCCTCCATCCCATAGTCGAGTGCCCATATACCCATCATACATCCTTCATCTCATAGTCCCATGCCCATATACCCATCATACATATCCTCCATCTCATAGTCCCATGCCTATATACCCATCATGCATATCCTCCATCCCATAGTCCCATGCCCATATACCCATCATGCATATCCTCCATCCCATAGTTGAGTGTCCATATACCCTTCATACATCCTTTATCTCATAGTCCCATGCCCATATACCCATCATACATATCCTCCATTCTGTAGTCCCGTGCCTATATACCCATCATACATATCCTCCATCCCATAGTCCCATGCCCATATACCCATCATACATATCCGCCATCCCATAGTCCCGTGCCCATATACCCGTCATACATATCCTCCATCCCATAGTCCCGTGCCAATATACTCATCATACATATCCGCCATCCCATAGTCCCATGCCCATATACCCATCATACATGTCCTCCATCCCATAGTCCAGTGCCCATATACCCATCACACATCCTCCATCCCATAGTCCCGTGCCCATATACCCATCATACATATCCTCCATCCAATAGTCCAATGCCTGAGCCCGGCGTTGCCCAGGCATAGTAACTAACTATGGTTAGTTATAACAAATTATCCTCCATCCCATTGTCCTGTGCCCATATACCCATCATATCTAATATATAAAGCTCAAAGTGTGTGTGTATGTATGTATGTATGTATGTGTGTATGTATGTGTGTGTGTGTGTATGTCCGGGATAGGCATCCGCACCGTCGCAGCTACAGCCACAAAATTTGGCACAGTCATACGTCTGGACCCCGAAAGTGTCCTAGGCTATGTTGTGAGGCGAAATTTTAACCCCGCGCGTTCCAATTCACCAAACAATTTTGCCCCTATATACATACTGGGGAAAAAGTGTCTGTGCGTCAAGCCCCGCCCCTCATTATGATGTCACAATGCCCCTATCTACGACCTCACTCCTAATGTCACTGTTTGAATTGTCTTAACTTGTATTGAATTTATTGTCTGTACATGTCCCCGCTTAATTGTAAAGTGCTGCGGAATATGTTGGCGCTATATAAATAAAAAAAAATTATTAATTATTATTATTATACTGGGGAAAAAGTGTGTGCGTGTCAAGCCCCGCCCCTCATTATGATGTCACAATGGTTGCCATGGCGACGCTGATGTCATCATAGGCTGCAAGCCCCGCGGCTCATTATGATGTCATAATGGTTGACTATGGGATGGAGGATGTGTGGTGGGTATATGGGCACGGGACTATGGGATGGAGGATATGTATGACGGGTATATGGGCACGGGACTGTGGGATGGAGGCTAATTATAATTTGCTATAACTAACCACAGTTAGATACTATGCCCGGGCAGCGCCGGGCTCTTCAGCTAGTTATATATATATTTTATGTGTATGTACTGTATGTAATCCATCTATTATATGCTGTCGGCTCCTACTGAGATCTTACAGTACATGGTTGCTGAATTGCCAGCTTTTCTTCTATCTATGTAATACACATGCATATACTGTGTATATATATATATATATATATATATATGTGTGTCACTGACATCTATATATCTATTCTATGTGTATATATCTATTATATTCTAACCTGTCAGTGTGATTACTGTACACGGCAGATGAATTGCCGGATTTTCAAATGTGATCGGTGTAAAAATCTGACAGCATTTGCATGGTCCGAGTGCTGTGCGATTTTTTTCTCACATCCTTTGCCTTCTATTACAGGATTCGATCCGATTTCTGATTAGAATCGCAGCATGCTGTGATTTTTTTCTAGTATGATCGTGATCCGATCCAAGCTGGAAAAAAACACAGATGAACACAGAATTATAGAATAACATTGGTCCAAAAGCAATCCGATTTTTTATCGGATTGCATTCGTCCGATTTCATCACAAGTGGGAAAGAGCCCTAAGTATGGAGATCGTATATTTGCTTGGGTAAGAGTGCGGGGGGTAAAAGGAATTTTTGCCCTGGGTGCCAGAAAACCTAGATATACCTCTGCATGGCCAATTCTTTTTCATTATCACATAATCATTATTTAAAATAGCTCCCAAAAATTAATCACTGACATTTAGAAAAAATAAAAGTTGTAACTTCATTGAATTACTCATCTGCATTAGTTTTAGAATTTAATTTTGGAATCAAGCAGCGATCTAAAGGTGTATTTTCTTTATAGTATGGTGCCATTGATATAAAGGAGGAGCCAGCACCCGTTCTTAGAGATGAGCATTCAAGTTCTATACAGCTGGACAAAAAGAGCATAGAAAATGCTAACACTACTTAGAAAGACCTAATCACAGATGTATGCCCCTTTTTTATCATCTGGAAACAAGGTGATCTCGGGTTGTTATAAACAGCAGACTGCACGAAAGGTGCAAAAAAAATCCAGTGATATAAGACCCAAATATCTGAATCAACATTTGGCGAGTGAGCAATAGTAAGAATGCTGTTATCGATTTTTTTGCCTATGCAAACAGCCAACAAACAATCAAAGCACTCGTTTATCAGATACATTATGCCAGCATAAAAATAATTTTTATTGGCAAAGGGTCAATGCGTTTCTGATAACATGATGGTGTATGGGGACAGAAAGATCACATGAGGATTGTGTTTTCATCAACCTGTTTAAATAGGCTGGTAAATGAGCCACAATGGGTCCAATGATGAGACAGCTCCTCTAACTGTTGTCATCATTTTTCCTCTTTTCTCATCCACTGGCCAAGACAATTAGGTTGGAGTCACACTAACCGACGCAAAATACGGTCCATATTTTACAATACGGATGAATTACCCCTAAATAGTGCTCCGTAAGTCATCCGTAAGCAAGGTGTGGTCGTGTACATCGCCATATCTCTCTCTCTCGGCCCTCCATATCCAGAGCCGCTTCACAACACAGCACAGTACCTCACTCATGGCCAGCTGTATCCATAGCCGCTTCACACACCGTGTTTCTCGCCTGGGACGTATATATACGTCCTGTCCTTTTGGCCTTTCCTGACGTAGTGACAGCTTCCGACACTGTGGCTGCCCTAAGCCTAATCACCAACAGTCCGTTCACTGGTCAAACGTCGTTCTTTACACGGTGTGCCTATTCCCTTTATCTAGTCTCTGTTGCGGTCTATCTGTCAGGACCACCCCCCAGTTGTTCTCTCTCCTCAGTCCCCCTGGTCTGGATTCACCTCACAGCACACAGACCGTCGCAGTCCTCCTGTCACTGCGGCTCCCCCTGGGGACTGGAACCTTCTGGAACCCTCCCTCAGTATTTATAGCTAACCCGGTTCCTTGAAACTGTCACTGTCACCACGCCCCCATGACCAACAGTTTCTAAAGCCCTAAGCTGATGTCAAGTCCTTTGCTCACACTCCTCCCTGCCATCTAATGGTCAACCCAAGGTACTGCATGTCCACTACACTTTCCTAGCTGTTTCCCCACTGTACACCTACCTACACTGTGCAAACCTTTCCTTCTTCACTCAGACTAGTCCGTCCATCCGTCCGTCCGTCAGGTCACTTTCCCTACACTCCCCCTTCCTTTGTCCATTGTCGTCCTCGACAATCGTCATCCCTGCCTTCGTCGTTCTGAAGCTACACCTACCTTCTGTTGTCGGACCAGCTGTTGAGCCAAACCCACTATCTGCGGGGGCCGAACCATACTGGGAGCACTATGCTCTGAGCAGCCTACTGCTACTCACCAGCGCGCACACCACATGACAACGTCTTTCAAATTGGTCTAGGTACACCCATATTCTCTCTTTGGCGTGTACCTTCCCCTACTCTCCCCTACTGTCACCTTCCACTATTCGGTACGCCATGATCGAGGTCTCTTACCTTCCAGATCATTACCAGCGCCCGCCTTCCTTCTTCAGGGGTGTCCGTGGTGTTGGGGACCTGACCTAGGACGGCTGTCTCTCTCACGTTTTCCAACTCATTTTCCTTTCTTTCAATAACATGTCATGGTCGGCGTCCCGGTCTCCCAGACCTCCTCAACTCTTAGATCCCTACCGGATCTCACACTTTCCTTTGGTCCCGCAGACCTTCCCTTACCCGGACCTGTTGCATTTTACTTTGGCATATTATACATTAAACAACTTTATAATAGCACAAGTACCCACTTTTATATTTTTTTTCATTTTCTTTTGCTTCTAAAACCAACATATAACAAAAACATTGCATGTCTTCTTTCTCCCCCCTTCTGTGGACATGGACACTCCCTCTCTTCTAAGTATCCCCGCTCTGTCAGTCTAACAAGTAAACGTGGACTATCCTGTAAGAGGAACATAGAAAAACAGAAATAAAAATCACAGATAAACATTTTTTTTTTTTTTAAATCTAACCGCGAACTGTCCTTTCGACCTGCACAACGGTGCAACGAACTCCTGACAGTTCAATCCTCCTTCCGGTGGTCAGTAGTAAGGGACCCCACAACCGTGGAGCTCCCAGAATGCAAGAAGTGTCCCTTTCTGCAAGTTAGTATAAACGAGCCGTCCCGGGGGTCGTGCAGCCGCCGTGCCAGCCTCTCCTCTCTCATGGAGCAGGTTCCAGACTTCCTGCCCCCTGGCCCTCTTCTTCTCTATAACTCCTGCGACCCAAACAGAGGGTCCAGCACGAGCCCTGGAGTCCGGTGGGCGGGACTTAACCAAGGAAGGGCGTGGATCAGAGGCGGCTGATGATTTCTGCGGCCCAACAGCCGCTGGGGCCAGGTGGCAAATGGGGACAACCGGGTCCTCGGAGGCTGGAATCACAGGGCCCACTAAGTCGGCTGCAGCCGACTCCAGCAGTGGCATAACCGCGGCCTCAGGACAGGCCGCATCCATTACTTCCAATGGAGCCGGAGTAACGGCCGGTTCCAACGACGCAGCTGCTATCAGCAGGGGGAACGCAACAGCGTATTTTTTGGATGACTTCCACACTGGCGGCTCCAGGCGGGGTACCTCAGGGACTTGAGCAGGGGCCTCGCTCAACTCTGCATACACCACCGGGCCCGATGTACCAAGGCCTTCCGGTGCGCAGGGGGCAGCGTGCTGCGGCGGAATGATGAGGGCCGCTGGCGGAGGCACTGGTGGTGCCGGGGGTACTCTCACCTTCCCCGGCGCTGCGGCCTCCGTCACACCATCACGCGGCTTCCCCCGCAGCCTCTTATCTAGTCTCTGTTGCGGTCTATCTGTCAGGACCACCCCCCAGTTGTTCTCTCTCCTCAGTCCCCCTGGTCTGGATTCATCTCACAGCACACAGACCGTCGCAGTCCTCCTGTCACTGCGGCTCCCCCTGGGGACTGGAACCTTCTGGAACCCTCCCTCAGTATTTATAGCTAACCTGGTTCCTTGAAACTGTCACTGTCACCACACCCCCCATGACCAACGGTTTCTAAAGCCCTAAGCTGATGTCAAGTCCTTTGCTCACACTCCTCCCTGCCATTTAATGGTCAACCCAAGGTACTGCATGTCCACTACACTTTCCTAGCTGTTTCCCCACTGTACACCTACCTACACTGTGCAAACCTTTCCTTCTTCACTCAGACTAGTCCGTCCGTCCGTCAGGTCACTTTCCCTACACTTACACCCTATTTATTGGCTCAGGAACAGGTGGCTGCCTCCATTCTGTCCATTTGTGACCTTGTCTTCACTAGGTGTGTTGCTGTTGTATGTGCAACATGGCAGAGGGTCTGAGTTTCAACACAACTGAGCAGGTTCTCTTCAACTGGCTTTTGTCACACTGCTTTGGTCACCCATACCCAGTGATAGTAGATCCGCGGAGGAGGAGACGCATGTGGGTCCATCCACTTTTGAGGCAACGACTCACGAGAGGTCATTTTCACCGCCTCTATTCTTCTCTGCGGGATCATCCAGAAAAATTTTACCAATACTGTCGCATGAGCCTTGCAACATTTGATCTACTCTTGGAGACAGTGCGCCCTGGGATAACCTTTCAGGACACAAGGATGCGCAAAGCTATATCTGCAGAGGAGCGACTTCTACTCACATTACGGTATGTACTACACAACCACATTCTCTATGTTCATGATGTGTTGCCCAAAGTATGTTTTTTTTTATTTTTGTACTAAGTTTAATGCCCTCATCTTATTCCAGATATATTTAAACTTGCAGACCAGAATGTTATGTGTAATATGTACTGAATATCATGTAGTGATTGTGTGACCAAATATATGTGTGTTAGTAGATAGGAATCACTAACAAGTTTGGTATGTATGTACCTGGTGTTTTGTGCATTCTAAAATGTTCCATTTCTGTTGTTCTTCAGCTTCCTGTCCTGGCCTTTCTTATGCCGCCCTCCACCATGAGTTTCTCATTGGAAGATCTACCATTTCTGGCATAGTCGGGTCAACATGTAGTCAAATATGGTCAAGACTACATCAACTCGTCATGCCCGAGCCCAGGATGGAAGACTGGTTGAGGATATCATGGGACTTTGAGGAGGAAGGCCAGTTTCCTAATTGTATTGGGGCCCTTGATGGCAAACATATCCGGGTGCGTAAGTCGCCGAACTCTGGCTCCCAAATCTTCAATTATAAAAAATACTTTTCTGTTGTATTGTTGGCTCTGGCCGACCCTCAATACAAGTTTCTAATTGTTGACATTGGGGCCTATGGAAGGATGGGAGACTCTAGAGTCTTCAATACTTCCATTATGGGTCGGCGGCTATGCACCAACCAGTTGGATCTACCACCACCACGCCAACTGGTAAGCATACAGTATGTTAGTATGCTGACACCTTTTTTTTATAATTGAGACAGAGATGTAAAATGTAGTAGATAGAAATGAGCAACTTTGACTTTTTTCGGGTCGAGTCGGGTTTCATGAAACCCGACTTTCGCAAAAGTCGGGTCGAACGCAATCGGCCGATTATCGTGAAAAGTCGAAGGCCGACTGAAACACGAAACCCAATGCAAGACAATGGGGAAGAAAAGTCGGCAGTGAGTGGAGGACAGGAAACACACCTACAGTGCCAATTTTAATGCCAAAAACATCAATTCTTATTACTTAAGCTTGTCAACCTTAATTTACTTTATAATAGTTAGGCATTGAAAACTGGGGGTTAATTGGCTAAAGTTGTGGGGGGGGTCGGGCTGGCTCCAGATTTTCGTGGGCCCAGGGCCAAAGAGTGTCAATGGGCTCCTTTAACACATGCCACAATTCATGATCCTCTGATACAGCAAAGAAATAGCGGTATAGTACAATGAAAAATACTTCACTTCTTACATCACATGACTGATATCCATTTTAAATTCTCCAATAGCTCCAAAAATGGACAGTATACTACTCCATACAGTATTATGGCCACCGCATAGTGCGCTATACAGAGTAATGAGGTCCATATATTTCTCCATACAGAATCATTGGTCCCATATAATGTTGATACAGTATATGATGAGTTCCACATAATGCTACAGTATATGTTGATCCCCATGGATGAAGCTCCACTGTCTTTTGGGCCCAAATAATGCTCCATATATAATGGGCCCCATTTCTAATGCTCCAGTGTATAGTGGGCCCTGTAAATGCTGCTCCAGTGTCTGATGTCCACCTTTGGAATGCTCCAGTGTATGGTGGGCCCCATATGTCATTCTCCAGAGTATAGTGCTCCCCAAAAATTGCTCCCAACCTTTAAAACAATTAAATAAGTCTCCTCGCTAGGGAATCCCTGTACTAGTCTGGACTCCTCGCCCTCCCCATCTTCCATCTCATTGCACAGTATTTCAACCTTGCAAGTGCTGTGATCCTGAGCAAGCAGGGGGGGCCCACTCGTTGGCGACGGCACTGGCACAGGGCCCCTGATAGTACGGTGGTGTGTCTGATGGCGGGTGGGCCGAACCTGCACTTTCATCTGCAGCTTCCTCTTTGTCACCGTGTAAGATGGAACTGTATATGGGAAGGGTAACCTGAGTTTCATCAGGGTCAGATTCAGGCCGTGTAGCGTGCGAGGGGAATGTAGTGGTCTGGGTCAATGTACCAGCAGATTCATCGAGCAGTGGCTGGGCATCAGTGCACTTGTGTCGTCCCCAGGAGTACGGTCACCACAGTGGCATTACCTTCCTCCTAGGGAGTGTGATGTCATGCTTGGGAGCAACGAAGGATCTCTCTAGCAGGTTAACTGATTGGGCGGCGTTATTCCCACAAGTCATGACCCTCCAAACAGCGTTCATGAAGGCAAAGTGTTTGTTTTACGTGGGCAGTATGGTTGCAAAGTTGAACCTTAAAGGAATGTCCAGAAGGGCACCACCAGGAGTGGAGCCTACGGTTAAATTCGACACATTGCAAGCTTAATTCCGTTAACGGACGAGACTCCGTCATGCCCCGCGGTCCGAGTCTGGCTTACTAGAGGGACACGTGAGGCTCTGGCACATGAGATTGGTCAATAACTGGTGTGTCATGCCCTTACATGTCCGTGGCTGCATGTGCGCTACACTGAAAAGGCCAGCGTTTGTCGCTTACAGGTGCAGATAACCCGCTGAACAACGTTAGTGATGGGGATCACTGATTACAATTATTACCCGCGAACGATGATTTCCCAGTAAGTGCAGGTCAACCGCAGTTCCGGAATTAGGCCTAACCGTCATTCCTGAAAAAAAGAAAAACTTACGTGTGCAAACCACAGGTGCTGTAGCTTGCTTAACAGCTCGCCAGCCGTTCTCACGCCCAGTATGGATTACACGTGATTGCACAAAGGTGAGAAAGGCTACCGTATCCCCGGATAACATGTATGGATAGCGTACACATTCAAAATATATGTCAATACATCAGGAGACAGGCTCAGATGGTGTTAGGCCCAGTATGGCTTGCACGTGATTGCACAAAGGTGAGAAAGGGTACCGTATCCCCGGATAACATGTATGGATAGCGTACACATTCAAAATATATGTGTATACATCAGGAGGCAGGCTCAGATGGTGTTAGGCCCAATATGGCTTGCACGTGATTGCACAAAGGTGAGAGAGGGTACCGTATCCCCGGATAACATGTATGGATAGCGTACACATTCAAAATATATGTCTATACATCAGGAGGCAGGCTCAGACGGTGTTAGGCCCAGTATGGATTGCACGTGATTGCACAAAGGTGAGAAAGGGTACCGTATCCCCGGATAACATGTATGGATAGCGTACACATTCAAAATATATGTCTATACATCAGGAGGCAGGCTCAGACGGTGTCAGGCACAGTATGGATTTGACGGCCCAGACTACACAGCGGAGGAGCAGGGAGAGGTAAAGATTGCAAATGCTGGGGCCCTGCCCAAGCAAGGGGGCCCACTCGTGGGCGTCGGTATTGGCACTGGGCCCCTCATAGTACGGCGGTGTGTCTGACGGCGGGTGTGCACCACCACCGTCAGAGACACTTGATTGCACTATGAGGGACCCTGTGCCAGTGCCCGCATCCAAGAGTCGGCCTACTCACCTGTCCAGGGCAACGGCACTCGCACGGTGTCGTGTGCTAGGTGGTGACCCCGGCCATGGGGGGGTGGAGGGAGCACAGTTAGGGAGTTTTAGAAAGTGGCATATGTTGATGTTGGACATTCAGCTGATGCAAAAGGCGAAATAGGTCAAGTCCCAGGAAGAGGTGGACCAAAGCAAGCCATTTTTCTGTCACCCTATGTGTCATCAGGGGAAGGTGGGACAAAATCCTTGGAAACCCATGCATGGTTCATTTTAATGAAGGTTAGATCATCCACATTTTGGGTTGACAGACGGGTCCTTTTTTCTGTCAGGATTGATCCAGCTGCACTGAAGACTTTCCGATAGCACACTTGCAGCTGGGCAAGCGAGCTCCTGTAAGGCATATTGTGCCAATTCAGGCCAGGTGTCCAGTTTAGCGGCCCAATAGTCAAAGGGGAATGACCTGTGTGGGAGAACATCGATATGGGAGGAAAAGTAGTTTGTAACCATAGTTGACAACTGCTGTCTCCTGTCACTTTCAATCGATGCAGTATTACCAGTTGTGTGAGTGGTACTTGAAAAATCAGTCCACAACATTGTCATGAAACCCCTGTCTCCAACGCCACTTCTGCTGTGTGCACCATGAACACCTCTGCCAAGCTGCCCCCGGCCCATACGGCTCGTGTAAGAACCATCACCGCTGCTGTGTGCTGGGAATGCTTCAAGCAACCGATTTACCAGAGTTGCTTCTTTATTAGCCAATATTAGGTCAAGGTTCTCCTGTGGCATGATGTTTTGTAATTTGCCTTTATAGCGTGGATCCAGGATGCTGGCCAACCAGTAGTCATCATCGTTCATCATTTTGGCAATGCGGGGGTCACTTTTTAGGATCTGCAAGGCATAATCTGACATGTGGGCCAATGTTCCCGGTGTCAATGATGCACTGCGAGTACTGGTTGGAGGAGCACTTTCTGGCAAATCCACATCCCTCCAGTCACGCACAAACCCTGTACCAGACCTTGCCACGCCAACATTTTCACTTGCCCCACGAGATGCATCCTCCTCCCCTAAGTAATCATCCCCATCATCATCCTCCTCCTCCTCCTCCTCTTCTTCCTCCACCTCGTCCAGGAGAGGTCCCTGAGCAGACAATGGCTGAATGTCATCAAGGATTCCCTCCTCCTCTTCCTCCTCATCAACATTGGCTGCAGACGCCTGCTCCTTAAGGTGCGTCAAAGTTTGCATGAGCAGACGCATAAGTGGGATGCTCATGCTTAGGATGGCGTCGTCTGTGCTTACCAGCCGTGTGCATTCCTCAAAACACTGAAGGACTTTACAGAGGTCTTTCAGCTTCGACCACTGCACACCTGTCAACTCCATGTCTGCTCTCAAAGTGCCTGGCCGTGTATCCTCCCACAAATGCATTATGGCCTGCCTCTGCTCGCACAGCCGCTCCACCATGTGCAGGGTGGAGTTCCACCTTGTTGCAATGTCGATAATGAGGCGGTGGTTGGGAAGGTGGAGCAATCGCTGCAGCTTCTGCATACGAACGGAGTGTACAGGCGACCGGCGGATGTGCGCGCACAGTCTTCGCACCTTCTGGAGCAGGGCTGTTAACTCCGGATAATTTTTGAGGAAGCACTGCACCACCAGGTTCAAGGTGTGAGCCAAGAAAGGTATGTGGCTGAGTTTTGAAAGGGCTATGGCTGCCACAAAATTACGGCCGTTATCACTAACTACCTTGCCTACCTCAAGATGTACACTGCCCAGCCATGACTCAGTTTGTCGCTTCAAGTACTCGGCCAGCACCTCGGCGGTGTGTCTGTCGCCCAAACACATCATCTGCAACACAGCCTGCTGACGCTTTCCACTAGCTGCTCGATAGGGGGACACCTCGTGTGCAACAGTGGCAGCTGCAGATGGAGTGCTCGTACGACTGCGCTCTGTGGACGAGCTTTCGCTTCTGGAGGAGGAGGAGGAGGGTCGAACGCCTACAGCCAACTGTTTCCTATACCGTGGGCTAGGCAGCACTGTCCCACCACCGCTGTCCCCTGTGGACCCTGCATCCACCACATTAACCCAGTGCGCAGTGATGGACACGTAACGGCCCTGGCCATGCCGACTGGACCATGCATCAGTTGTGAGGTGCACCTTTCCACTCACTGACTGCTTGAGTGCATGGACAATGCGTTCTTTTACATGATGGTGGAGGGCTGGGATGGCTTTGCGAGAGAAGAAGCGGCGACGGGGTAGGTCATAGCGTGGTACTGCATAGGCCATGAGTTCACGGAAAGCTGCGCTTTCCACCAACCGATAGGGCATCATCTCAAAAGAGATTAGTTTGGCAATGTGGGCGTTCAAACCCAGTGTACGCGGTTGAGAGACTGAGTACTTTCTTGACCTACTCATAGTGTCTGGGAGGGTGAGCTGGACTTGAGAGCTGCATATGGTGGAAGTAGCGGTGGACAGGGCGGACTGAGAGAGGGTTGATGATGGTGATGGAGTTGGTGTTCTTTCTGATGGCCTAGATTCAGTATTTCGTTGATATAACAGTGGGATTCCCTGACTGCTGTGGCCTTGCAACGACACCTCAACATTTGCTGCTGTGCTAACCGGTATGCTTACAGTGGGGGAAACAATGTAGCGTTGCTGACTACCTTCTTTGTGATCAGTTGCACATGTGGCACTTGAGGTTTGGTGTTGTGTCCACGCTTGCAAGTGCATGGTGGTTAAATGTCTAAGCATGCAACTGGTATTCAAATTTTTCAGATTTTTCCCTCGGCTAAAGGTCTTTGCACACTTCTTACAGATAACCTTGGCCTGATCACGAGGATTTTGTTCAAAAAAGTGCCACACTGCACTCTTCCTACTTTGGCAGACATTTTGGGGCCTAGCACGCTGTGATCTTTTGACCCTCTGGACAAGCTGTCCAGCAACTCTTTTGATTTTTGGAACCTGTCTTTGGAGTGCTCCGGGCCTGCCAGATAACAGCTATTGCGATGTCGATGTCTGCTGTGGATGCTCCTCATCTGAGCTATTGGAAGCAGCACCCTCTTCCCCCAATGGATGCCAATCTGGGTCAACAACTGTGTCATCCATCACCTCCTCTTCAATGTCATGTGCACCTTCCTCTGTGTCACCCTGTATGGTGGTATAGTGTGCGGGAAGGGGCACCTGAGTCTCATCAGGGTCAGAATCTGGCTCTGTACACTGCGAGGACAATGTAGTGCTCTGAGTGAATGTACCAGCAGAATCATCTATCAGCGTCTGTGCATCAGTGCACTCCATGTCAGATTCATCTTGGCCTGGGTAATTCACCATTTCACTTGATAATCCAGGCATGGTATGTGAAAACAGCTCCATGGAGTAATCAGTAGTATGGCCTGCGTCATCCTTCAATCTTGGTTGGGGTGAAGGACACAAGGAAAGGTGTGGTTCATGAACATGAGCCTCCAATGATGACTCAGTGCTTTTACTTTTTACAACTTCAGAAGAGGAGGCGATAGATCTGGAGGCTGAGTCAGCAATGTAAGACAAAACTTTTTCCTGATGCTCAGGCTTTAAAAGCGGTTTGCCAACTCCTAGAAAACTAAGCCTTCGAAGCCTTATGGAGCCAGACGATGATGCAGGCTCAACACCTCCTGCATTCGGTCCTATTTTGCTCTTGCCACTACCATCAGATCCACCATCATTACCAGCTGCCAACCCCCGCCCAATTCCACGGCCTCTTCCACCAGCCTTCCTCATTTTTTGTAGAAATGTAGACAAAATCCAACAAACTATATAGTAATGTAAAACAAGGTACAAGGTGTCTATAGGACAGGGGAGATTTTGAATTTCTGCACACACTTGTGGACACTGGACACTTATGGATTGTGTGAGGCCCACTGAATATCACAGCGCTATGTCACAGGCTCGATAGCACAGGTGTGAAAAAAGTGACTACAGGATAAGGGAGATTTTGAATTTCTGCACACACTAGTGGACACTGGACACTTTTGGATTGTGTGAGGCCCACTGAATATCAGAGCGCTATGTCACAGGCTCGATGGCACAGGTGTGAAAAAAGTGAATACAGGATCACAGAGATTTTGAATTTCTGCACACACTTGTGGACACTGGACACTTATGGATTGTGTGAGGCCCACTGAATATCAGAGCGCTATGTCACAGGCTCGATGGCACAGGTGTGAAAAAAGTGACTACAGGATAAGGGAGATTTTGAATTTCTGCACACACTAGTGGACACTGGACACTCTTGGATTGTGTGAGGCCCACTGAATATCAGAGCGCTATGTCACAGGCTCGATGGCACAGGTGTGAAAAAAGTGACTACAGGATAAGGGAGATTTTGAATTTCTGCACACACTAGTGGACACTGGACACTTTTGGATTGTGTGAGGCCCACTGAATATCAGAGCGCTATGTCACAGGCTCGATGGCACAGGTGTGAAAAAAGTGACTACAGGATCACAGAGATTTTGAATTTCTGCACACACTTGTGGACACTGGACACTTATGGATTGTGTGAGGCCCACTGAATATCAGAGCGCTATGTCACAGGCTCGATGGCACAGGTGTGAAAAAAGTGACTACAGGATAAGGGAGATTTTGAATTTCTGCACACACTAGTGGACACTGGACACTTTTGGATTGTGTGAGGCCCACTGAATATCAGAGCGCTATGTCACAGGCTCGATGGCACAGGTGTGAAAAAAGTGACTACAGGATAAGGGAGATTTTGAATTTCTGCACACACTAGTGGACACTGGACACTTTTGGACTGTGTGAGGCCCACTGAATATCAGAGCGCTATGTCACAGGCTCGATGGCACAGGTGTAAAAAAAGTGACTACAGGATAAGGGAGATTTTGAATTTCTGCACACACTAGTGGACACTGGACACTTTTGGATTGTGTGAGGCCCACTGAATATCAGAGCGCTATGTCAAAGGCTCGATGGCACAAGTGTGAAGAAAGTGACTACAGGATAAGGGAGATTTTGAATTTCTGCACACACTAGTGGACACTGGACACTTTTGGATTGTGTGAGGCCCACTGAATATCAGAGCGCTATGTCACAGGCTCGATGGCACAGGTGTGAAAAAAGTGACTACAGGATAAGGGAGATTTTGAATTTCTGCACACACTAGTGGACACTGGACACTTTTGGATTGTGTGAGGCCCACTGAATATCAGAGCGCTATGTCACAGGCTCGATGGCACAGGTGTGAAAAAAGTGACTACAGGATCACAGAGATTTTGAATTTCTGCACACACTTGTGGACACTGGACACTTATGGATTGTGTGAGGCCCACTGAATATCAGAGCGCTATGTCACAGGCTTGATGGCACAGGTGTGAAAAAAGTGACTACAGGATAAGGGAGATTTTGAATTTCTGCACACACTAGTGGACACTGGACACTTTTGGATTGTGTGAGGCCCACTGAATATCAGAGCGCTATGTCACAGGCTCGATGGCACAGGTGTGAAAAAAGTGACTACAGGATAAGGGAGATTTTGAATTTCTGCACACACTAGTGGACACTGGACACTTTTGGATTGTGTGAGGCCCACTCAATATCAGAGCGCTATGTCACAGGCTCGATGGCACAGGTGTAAAAAAAGTGACTACAGGATAAGGGAGATTTTGAATTTCTGCACACACTAGTGGACCCTGGACACTTTTGGATTGTGTGAGGCCCACTGAATATCAGAGCACTATGTCAAAGGCTCGATGGCACAAGTGTGAAAAAAGTGACTACAGGATAAGGGAGATTTTGAATTTCTGCACACACTAGTGGACACTGGACACTTTTGGATTGTGTGAGGCCCACTGCATATCAAAGCGCTATGTCACAGGCTTGATGGCAGAGGTGTGAAAAAAGTGACTACAGGATAAGGGAGATTTTGAATTTCTGCACACACTAGTGGACACTGGACACTTTTGGATTGTGTGAGGCCCACTGAATATCAGAGCACTATGTCACAGGCTCGATGGCACAGGTGTGAAAGAAGTGACTACAGGATAAGGGAGATTTTGAATTTCTGTACACACTAGTGGACACTGGACACTTTTGGATTGTGTGAGGCCCACTGAATATCAGAGCGCTATGTCAAAGGCTCGATGGCACAAGTGTGAAAAAAGTGACTACAGGATAAGGGAGATTTTGAATTTCTGCACACACTAGTGGACACTGGACACTTTTGGATTGTGTGAGGCCCACTGCATATCAAAGCGCTATGTCACATGCTTGATGGCACAGGTGTGAAAAAAGTGACTACAGGATAAGGGAGATTTTGAATTTCTGCACACACTAGTGGACACTGGACACTTTTGGATTGTGTGAGGCCCACTGAATATCAGAGCGCTATGTCACAGGCTCGATGGCACAGGTGTGAAAAAAGTGACTACAGGATAAGGGAGATTTTGAATTTCTGCACACACTAGTGGACACTGGACACTTTTGGATTGTGTGAGGCCCACTCAATATCAGAGCGCTATGTCACAGGCTCGATGGCACAGGTGTAAAAAAAGTGACTACAGGATAAGGGAGATTTTGAATTTCTGCACACACTAGTGGACCCTGGACACTTTTGGATTGTGTGAGGCCCACTGAATATCAGAGCACTATGTCAAAGGCTCGATGGCACAAGTGTGAAAAAAGTGACTACAGGATAAGGGAGATTTTGAATTTCTGCACACACTAGTGGACACTGGACACTTTTGGATTGTGTGAGGCCCACTGCATATCAAAGCGCTATGTCACAGGCTTGATGGCAGAGGTGTGAAAAAAGTGACTACAGGATAAGGGAGATTTTGAATTTCTGCACACACTAGTGGACACTGGACACTTTTGGATTGTGTGAGGCCCACTGAATATCAGAGCACTATGTCACAGGCTCGATGGCACAGGTGTGAAAGAAGTGACTACAGGATAAGGGAGATTTTGAATTTCTGCACACACTAGTGGACACTGGACACTTTTGGATTGTGTGAGGCCCACTGAATATCAGAGCGCTATGTCAAAGGCTCGATGGCACAAGTGTGAAAAAAGTGACTACAGGATAAGGGAGATTTTGAATTTCTGCACACACTAGTGGACACTGGACACTTTTGGATTGTGTGAGGCCCACTGCATATCAAAGCGCTATGTCACATGCTTGATGGCACAGGTGTGAAAAAAGTGACTACAGGATAAGGGAGATTTTGAATTTCTGCACACACTAGTGGACACTGGACACTTTTGGATTGTGTGAGGCCCACTGAATATCAGAGCACTATGTCACAGGCTCGATGGCACAGGTGTGAAAGAAGTGACTACAGGATAAGGGAGATTTTGAATTTCTGCACACACTAGTGGACACTGGACACTTTTGGATTGTGTGAGGCCCACTGAATATCACAGCGCTATGTCACAGGCTCGATGGCACAGTTGTGAAAAAAGTGACTACAGGATAAGGGAGATTTTGAATTTCTGCACACACTAGTGGACACTTTTGGATTGTGTGAGGCCCACTGAATATCAGAGCGCTATGTCACAGGCAGAAATTGGCTAGTGTATCACAAACTACAAGGTGTATGTAGAATTGGGCAGAATAGGAATCTCCCTAGAGTGTAGGTCTGTAAGAACGGAACAAGTCCTCCACTTATTCTTCCACAGTGACACACAGATAGCTTCACTGTGGCCGTGATAACAGCCGTTACACGGTATTGAGAGGAGCGTGCATGTACACGGCTGTCCGGTGTATGTAAAATTGTCAAGCTCCGTGTTTTTTAAGTATACGGACTGACACGCTGTCTCTCTATAGTTTTGAATGTGATCAAACAGCAAATATATTTAACTGTTTGAAAGCTAGACAAAACTAGTAGGTGCAGATCTGTAAGAACGGAACATGTCCTCGACTTATTCTCACAGAGTGACACACAGATAGCTTCACTGTGGCCGTGATAACAGCCGTTACACGGTACTGAGAGGAGCGTGCACGTACTCGTCTGTCCGGTGTACGTAAAATTGTCAAGCTCCGTGTTTTTTAAGTATACGGACTGACACGCTGTCTCTCTATAGTTTTGAATGTGATCAAACAGCAAATATATTTAACTGTTTGAAAGCTAGACAAAACTAGTAGGTGCAGGTCTGTAAGAACGAAACATGTCCTCGACTTATTCTCACAGAGTGACACACAGATAGCTTCACTGTGGCTGTGATAGCAGCCGTTACATGGTACTGTGTGAGGAGCGTACACCGCTGTATGGTGTGAAAAAATGCACGCTCAGTACCTCAGCAGGACAAAAAAAAAAATTGGGATTGCTTTTAAAAAAGCAGTTTGCAGAGCAGTGGGTAAATAGCAATGCAGCTGTCAGGAAGCCTTAGAAGGCAGCCTAACAACCAACACCGCTGATCCACCACAATATAGCCTCCCCTTGCACTGCACACACAGTGACTGGTGTGTTGTACAGGCAAAATCGCTAGCAGCAGAAGCAGTTTTTTTTCTTCTTCCCTGCCTAACGCTCTCCCTACAGAATCAGCAGCAGCAACCTCTCCCTATGCTAAGATCGGCAGAAGTAAGATGGCGGTCGGCGTGCACGCCCTTTTATAACCCCTGTGACGCCCACCAAAGCAAGCCAATCACTTGCATGCCCTTCTGAAAGATGGTGGTGACCCCTGCCTATGTCATCACGTTGCCCACAGTGTCCGTGGATCCTGATTGGCTGAAAAAGAGCGCAAAACAAACTTTTGAAACGCGACTTTGGTGCGTAAGTCGCCGACCTCGTGGCCGACCTCATCCTAGGGTCGGGTTTCGTTTCATGAAACCCGACTTTGCCAAAAGTCGGCGACTTTTGAAATTTTTCGACCCGTTTCGCTCAACTCTACCAACAACCAATACTGGTTGGCCACCTTTCTCAATCTACGGTACAAGGAGAAATTTCCTTCTCTCCTTTTGGAATTACCAAAGAGTTTTACAATGGAATAGTTCAAGAGGGTTGTTGTAGATTAGTTCCTGAAAACATCACCTTTAGACAATGCTGGTGGCAGAGGTAGCGGCTGTTTTCAACACCAAGGGATAATGGGGAGAGACTCGAACACCAGGTCCAACAGAGGTGGAGGAAAAATGTGCACAAATTGGGCAATTTTCAATAAACCAGCACAACAGCAAAGGCTATCTGCGCCTGTAACAATGCCAAGGAGGGAGAAGTTGCAGAACATTGTCAAGGGGTACTTAAGTGACCATATGTGCATCCTTTCTGATGTTTCAGTTCCCTCTAATTATTGGGTGTCCAAGCTGAACACTTGGCCCAACCTCTCCTTATACGCATTGGAGGTGCTGGCCGGCCCAGCTGCTAGTGTGATGTCATAGCGTGTTTTCACGTCTGCTTGGTCCATCATCACTGATAGGTGCTTACACCTTTCCACGGAAAAAGCAGACTTACTTTGATTAAATTCAACAAGGACTGGTTTTCTCCACAGTTCGCAATCCCTCCAGATGACAGCAAGCCAACCTAAATTCACTAAAAATTATGATTCATGTTACTGCTGTTAACATCAACCCCTTCCCGTAAAAGAAAACTAAGAAAGAATGGACACTAATGCTAAATAAAATGCTCAATAATTTTAATTACAAGACCAAATAACTGAATTAAAGGGATTCAGTAAAGACAAAAACAAAAAATACAGCAGGAGGCGACACCTAAGTACCACGTCAGAGCAGGAGAATACTCAAAAGTCTATCTGTTAGCCTAAACACAATCAATTAAAGCAGGTGTTTTAAGTAATAGCCCAAAAAATACTCAAAATAGTAAGGTCAAAAGTTGAAAGTGAATACTAATTGCTAAGAAAGTTATATATTAGCTTGTTATTTAAAAAGTGTACTGTCTCAGTGACATAATTACAAACAGTATATATAACCCCATTAAAGTAATGTAAAATGAAGCAAGCGTAGAAAAACTTCTAAAATAGCTTAAAATATACGTAATGGTAAGATCAAAGCTGAAATAAATCCTTGGTGCTGAAAATGGATTTCAATAAAGTACATAATGCCACAGTACCAAAGGGTAGAAACAGTAAACATGCCCACAGTCAAATGATGGAAACTAATATGGGCATAAAGGAGGGGGGAAAGGGAAAACCTAACCAGAGGCTAATACATTCACTGAATAAGGTGAAAACAGAGATGGACAAATGAACAGGAGACGTGGAAGATGAGAGACCCCAACGCGCGTTTCGCTCAATGCTTCTTCGTTCATTCATCCATCTTTTGAATATTCCCCTGCTATGACTTGGTACTTAGGTGTCACCTCCTGCTGTATTATAATATTTGCCTTTATTAAATCAATTTAATTCTGTTATTTGATCTGGTAATAAAAATTATTGCATATTTTATTTAGCTCTGGTGTCCATTCTTTCTTGGTTTTCTAGTAGTTTTTTTTATGGATGAGCTCTTTTCTATTGTATGCCCCTTTTTTTGGATCAATTCCCTTCCCATTAAAATACGTTTCCTTCCTTTGTCAAATGTGACTCAGTTGATTTTTACAAACCCTATGCACATTGTACAGTGGACAAACCAGGACAGTATTCCTTCTCCAGCCTAACTACTATTTGTGATTGGAGGCCCTTGAGATGGTGGCTTCCTGCATCAATCATGACTCAGCCCATAGAGCTAATTTTTACAAACCCTATGCACATTGTGCAGCTGACAAACCAAGACAGTATTCCTACTCCAGCCTAACTACTATTTGTGATTGGAGACCCTTGGGATGGTGACTTCCAGCATCAACCATGAGTCAGCCCTTAGGCTACTTTCACACATCAGTTTTTTGCCGTCAGGCAGGATCCGGCTTTTTTTAGAAAAAACGGATCCGGCATAAATTTTGGAGAACTGTAGAAACGGATCCGGTTTTTTGCTGGATCCGTCTCTGTTCCTGGCGGCTGGCCAATTGGATCTGAGCATGCGCAGACTTAAAAAAACCGGATCCGGTGGCTGGATCCATCTTTTTCTGGATCCGGCGCATTCCGGCGCCCATAGACTTTCATTGTAGCAAAAAGCTGGAAGCGCCGGATCCGGCGCTTCCGGCTTTTTCGCCGGAGACAAAAAACGTTACAGTAGCCGGTTTTTCCAGACGCCGGAATGAGACAAGTAGCCGGATCCGGCAAAAAACGGATGAAACGCAATGCCATCCGGCACGATCCGGCGCTAATGCAAGTCAATGGGGAAAAACCGGATCCGGCATTGCATTTTGCCGGATCCGGTTTTACAAAAAAAAGCCGGATCGCGCCTGAAGGCAAAAAACTGATGTGTGAAAGAGGCCTTAGAGCTAGTTTTTACAAACCCTATGCACATTGTGCAGTGGAGAAACCAGGGTAGTATTCCTATTCCAGCCTAACTACTATTTTTGATTGTAGGCCCTTGGGATGGTGGCTTCCTGCGTCAACCGTGACTCAGCCTATAGGGCTAATTTTTTACAAACCCTATGCACATTGTGCAGTGGACAAACCAGGGCAGTATTCATACTCCAGCTTAACTATTATTTATGATTGGATGCCCTTGGGATGGTGACTTCCTGCATTAACCATGATTCAGCCCATAGAGCTAATTTTTACAAACCCTATGCACATTGTACAGTTGACAAACCAGGACAGTATTCCTACTCCAGCCTAACTACTATTTGTGATTGGAGGCCCTTGGGATGGTGGCTTCCTGCATCAACCATGACTCAGCCCATAGGGCTAATTTTTACAAAACCTATGTACATTGTGCAGTGGAGAAACCAGGACAGTACTCTTAATCCAGCCTAACTCAGACTTCAAGATTAGATTTCAGAAAGGCAGATTTTAAGGGACTCAGAAAGAGAATCAGAGGGATCCAATGGCTGGATATCCTTAAGGACAAAAATATCCAGGAGGGGTGGGAAATCTTGAAAAATATGATTCTCAGAGCACAATCATTAACAATTCAAAAAAGAGGGAAGAATACGAAGCATTTAAGGAAACCGGGATGAATGAACACAGAACTTAAACACATGCTAAAAAGGAAGAAAGAAATGTTTATCAAATGGAAAGAGAGGCATATCTAAAGAAGAATATAATGCTGTCTGCAAAACCTGCAGGGCAAGAATCAGATTATCTAAAGTTGGCAATGAATTAAGGCTTGCAAGAGACGTCAAAAGCAATAAAAAGAATTATAGGGATATTTCTAAAGTAAAAGAAAAGTCAAAGATGCTACAGGATTTTTACAGGATGAAAATGATGAAATAGTAAGAAAGGATGTTGAGAAGTCTGAACTTTTAAATTTCTATTTTGCATCTGTTTTCTATCAGAAAGGAAATGTAACATTAACTGATCTTAACTGTCCTATTAAAGGAATAGAAGAATCCAGGATATCTATAAACAGAAAGATAGTGAGGAAACAGCTAACATAAATGAATACAAGTCTACAGGTCCAGATGAATTACACCCCAGAGTACTGAAGGAGATAGCAGAAGACATTTTTGAACCTCTCTCCATAATCTTTGAAAATTCTTGGAGAACAGGAGAAGTCCCAAAAGACTGAAGAAGAGCAAATGTTGTTTCTATCTTCAAAAAGGGGAAGAAGGTGGACCCAGGGAACTATAGGCTGGTGAGTCTGACTTCTATACCAGGAAAGATCTTTGAACAAATTATTAAACAATATGTATGCAAGTACCAGAGTCAGCATGGGTTTGCAATTAATAAGTCATGTCAGACTAACTTAATTTCCTTCTATGACAGAATCACTGACTGGGTGAATCAGGGAAATGCTGTAGATACAGTATATCTCGACTTCAGCAAAGCATTTGACAAAGTATCTCTCACCATCCTTATTGAAAAAATGGCTAAGTATGGAATGGACAAGGCAACTGTTAGGTGAATTCATAACTGGTATAGTGATAGGACCCAAAGAGTGGTCGTAAATGGCTGCACATCAAGTTGGAAGAATGTCTCAAGTGGGGTACCACAGGGTTATGTCCTGGGCCCTGTATTGTTCAACATCTTTATCAATGATTTAGATGAAGGAATTGAGGGTACACTTATTAAATTTCCTGATGACACAAAGCTAGGAGGGATAGAGAGGATTCAAAAAGTTCTAAATAAACTGGACCAGTGGGCAGCAACTAACACAATGGTTTTTAACAGGGAAAAATGCAAAGTGCTACATGTGGGCAATAAAAATGAAAAAAGCATATATAGAATGGGAGAAATAGGGCTAAGCAACTGCACGTGTGAAAAAGACTTGGGTATGCTAATAGATCATAAACTGAACATGAGTCAACAGTGTGATGCAGCAGAAAAAAGGCAAATGCAATTCTGGGATGTATTAACAGAAGTATACAATCTAGATCATGTGAAATCATTATTGCCCCCTACTCCTCTTTGATCAGACCTCATCTGGAATATTGTGTCCAGTTTTGGGCACCATATGTCATCTGCATGACAGTGCGGCAAACATGTGCTCTGATTAGTGGAAGATCATTACCGCTGATTAGATAGTTGCGGTTCCAATGCTGTTAGATGACAGTGTGAGTAAGCAGCTGTCACTGGCAGGGAAAATGGTTACCTCCAATCACACACGTAGGCTGATGAGAGAGTAGTACTCCCATCAGCCTACTCCTGCTGTCATTGATAACAGTGAAAGCAGGCACCTCTGATGGGAACATTCATCAGTCAGCGCCTGTGCTATAAATAAAAAATTAAATGATGTGAGGTCTCTTCTATTATTGATAACCAGTGCAGGCAAAACTCACAGCTTCAGACTGCAATACTCAGATATCAGCTTTATTCTGGTTGGTTATCAATCATAAAATGGTCCCGCACCAGTTTTTTAAACTATTTAAAAAAAAACCAGCATGGGTCCACAACATTTTTGACAACCAGACAAGCCAAAGCACTTAGCTTGAAGTTAGTTGTCTCAGACAGGTAAGGAGCCATGGATCTTGGGCCCCCAGCCTAAAAATAAAAGCACACAGCCTCTCCAGAAAAGGCGCATCTACAGTATTAGATGCACCAATTCTAGTGCTTTACTCAGCTCTTTCCACTTGACCTGGTGCAGTGGCAAGTGTGGTAATATTTGTGGGGTTGATGTCAGTTGTTGTATGGCTGCTGACATCTACCCCACAGATTAGTAATGGAAAAGCATCTATTTTTTTTTATCCAATAAATTTTTATTGAAATTTTCAAAGACAGAAATGATCTTACAGAAAGAAAACCAAAGATCATAATATAGACAGACAAAAATGCAAACAACAATAACAATAACAATATCAGACAATGAGACCGTAGGAAAAGGAAGGGAGGGGGGGGGATCCGGTAAGACTCAAGAAATCCTAATCCGATCCGATGTATAGACTAAGTACTAAACTTTATGGGAGATGCCAAGGGGTGGGAAACCCAACCCGCCCAGTTCTTCATTACCCTGTCTCTGACCCCTGCATCTAGTGAAAGAAAGTACTCATGATGAAATGTTGAGTTAAGTCTGACCACCAACTCCGCGAGGGTAGGCGGGAGCGGGGCCTTCCATTTAGCAGCAAGGCTAATCCTAGCAGCCATCAATATATTCGAGACCAAGGGTACGAATTCTAGGGGAAGTGTTTCGATCCCAATGTTTAGAACTGCCAGTTGAGGAGATAGAGGGAAATCAATACCCATCACAGATTTAAGTAAGTTTGAGACAACTAACCAAAAGGGAGTCAAACTAGGACATTTCCACCACATGTGAGCCAAAGTACCTCTTCCTCCACACTGTCTCCAGCACAAAGGGGAGAAATTCTTTCCAAATTTAGATAAAGTAATCGGGGGATAGTACCATCTAAGATGAATCTTTTTTAGTGTCTCAAGGTGGTTGATACATTTAGATGCCCGCTGTATTGCTTTTATTCCCGCTCTCCACTCTTCATCCGAGGCGTGAAAAGATAAATCCTCCTCCCAACGCGACATATAAGTTGGTCTTATAGGAAATAAAAGGTTATTACAAGCTTTATATATAGCAGATAAGCCCTTGTACTGGTGAGGGTTGGATAGGAGAAATTTTTGAAAAGAAGAGGGGCATACAGGTAATAAGGGGAAGGAGAGGCGGTGTATTGATGATAATAAATGTTTCACTTGGAAGTGTTGGAAAACCGTTTTCTCTATACCAGAGAAGTTCGAGCATAATTTGGAAAAGGACGAGAAGGTACCCTCCCACAACATATCTCCCAGTGAGTGGATACCAGCCTTCATCCAGGGAAGGAGATCAATATAGGGTATGTGAAAGGACAGGGCCTTGATATTTATCAGACTCGGCGGCAGTGAGATCCAATCTCCCACCACTCATCTCCAACCTACAAGGGTGGCCTGCATTGTAATTAGCGGAGGGGAATAAGGCGTCGGCCGGAGCGATTCTGCCTCTAGTAGGCACCGTAATGAGGACCCTTCGACAAAGCTCGATTCTATCTGTATCCAGCCCAAATTCTCAAGCGGGGTTGACCACCACTTTTTGACCGCTTCTAAAACAGCAGCCTTATAATACCCGGCTATGTAGGGAACTCCCATGCCACCTTCCGTATATGGAAGATACATAATTTTACCCGCTAATCTAGGTTTTTTATTAGCCCAGATATATCGGTTAGTAATATTTTGGAGTTTAGTGAGGAATTTGGAAGGAATTACAATAGGGAGGGAACTAAAATAATAAAGAATTTTAGGGAGAAGAAACATTTTAAAGGCTTGGACTCGGGCTATCCACGAAAAACCATGTAAAGGGTGTCTAGAGATTTCGGAATTTAGAGCTGAGACCAAGTTTCCCATGTTAGTTGAGGCGATATATTTTGAGCGGGTAAGGGTTATACCTAAGTATGGAATTCCGTCATCCCGCCATGTAAAGGGGAGTTCTGTTTTCAGTCTCTCTTGAAGCGGCGAAGGGACTGCTATGGGAAAAATAAGAGACTTAGTCGCATTAAGTTTATAAAAGGAAATTGCTGAGAATAAGGACAGAGAAGTCATAACAGCCGGTAAAGATTTATGCAAGTCAGTACAAGTGATAATAATGTCATCTGCATATAAGCCAATCAAATGGTGGTGTGAACCTATATGATAACCTGAAATATTTTTGTTAGATCTTATGGACTCAGCCAGGGGTTCTATAGCCAAAGAAAATATAATCGGTGACAGGGGGCAACCCTGACGGGTTCCGTTAGTGATCTGGAAGGGGGAGGACAAAAAACCTGAAGATAGCACCCTAGCATTAGGGTTAGAGTATAACGACAGAATAGCCGACAATATTGGGCCATCAAAACCGAACTTTTTAAGGACAGAGCTAAGGTATCCCCAATGTACCCTGTCAAAAGCCTTCTCTGCGTCCAATGAGAAAAGCACACCGGGGACACCCATCTTTTCAGCCACATCAATAACGTCAATCATACGTCTAGTGCCATCTCCAGCCCTCCTACCGGCCACAAAACCCACCTGGTCTGGATGAACCAGGGACGGGGTAATTACATTCAATCTAGATGCCAATAATTTAGAAAAAATTTTTACATCACAGTTCAGTAATGAGATGGGACGATAATTTCCCGGGTCCTCTGTAGATTTACCTGGCTTGGGTATAGTGACAATGGTAGCCTGAAGGGAGATAGCAGAGACCGACCCAGACCTTTGCCACGAGGAGAAAGTACGGAGGAGGTATGGGGCAAGAACAGAAGAAAAACGTCTATAATAATCGTTAGGAAGTCCATCTGGACCTGGGGCGGAATGAAGTTTAGTAGTTTTTATAACCTGCTTTATTTCAGATAAAGAGAAAGGAGAGTTAAGGGCCTCAAGTTGGGTCTGCGACAATTTTGGGAGAGAGATGGAATCTAGATAGGTTTGGATATCTGTCTGTGATGGAAGCGGGGTATTCACATCTCCCTCTAAGTTATATAATTTAGAATAAAATTGTGCAAATACCTCAGCTATAGCGATGGGGTTACGTATAAGGGTTCCGGAATGATCTCGCAAGGCCTCAATATGAGCTAACCTTTCCCTCTTTTTGATACGTTTAGCAAGTAATGAACCCGCTCTGTCCCCCATTGCATAAAAAGAAGTTTTCATTTTCCTCAAATACTTCTCATGCTGATCTAATAGAAAGGACCTGAGTTGTGAACGGGTTAAGGCCAGTTGTTTAGAGACCAAAGGGGACGGGTTAAGCTTGTTAATGCGTTCCAACCGTTGCAAATCAGCCACTAAGGTCGCTCTAGTGTGCTCGCGCTCTCTTTTAAGTTGGGATGCTCTTTGTATAAAAAGGCCTCTAACAAAAGCCTTGTGGGCTTCCCATATAGTTTCATCAGAAACTGACTGATTATCATTGATGGAGAAGTATTCCGCCAGCTGCGCCTCCACATCCGTCCCCACCTCCTGCCTAGTTAAAAGAGCAGGATTTAGTTTCCATTGCCAGGGAGTCCGTGGCCGAAACCCCACAGATATTTCCAAACTGACAGGAGCATGGTCTGACCAGGAGATTGTTCCCACCTCCGCCGAAACACATGCCGGGAGAGTTCCGCTATCAACTAGGAAGTAGTCAATTCTGGAGTAGGAGCTGTGTCTATGGGAAAAGAAAGAAAAATCCCTCTCTGCAGCATGTAAGTATCTCCAGACATCATGTAAATGTTTTTCCAAACAGAGAGAGCTCAGTTCACCTCGACCCACTTTTGAGCGCGGTGAACAGTCTAAAGCCCTTGAAGGGACAACATTAAAGTCACCACATATAATAACTCCGCCTCTAGCCTCCACCTCCACAACTTTTAACAATTCTCTCATAAATTTCACAGGGGAGAGGTTAGGGGCATACACATTAACAATAGAATATGCTGAACCATCTATAACACAATTCAGAATAATAAATCTCCCTCCCGGGTCCGCAATCTCATTGAGGAGTTGAAAAGGAGTATCCTTTTTAACAAAGATACAGACACCAGCTTTTTTTGAAGTATTATTGGCAAAGAAGGCCGTGGGATACATGAGACTACGGACCCGGTGGTTGTCCCCTTCAAGCATATGGGACTCCTGTATACACAATACATCTGCTTTATTTCGGCGAGCCTCCTCCCACAACATAGAGCGTTTAAACGGCGAGTTAAGCCCCCTGACATTTAAAGAAACAAGTTTCACTGTCATGTGTAAAAAAGGTTTCGAAACTGTGGAGAACACGTCTCACCAGACACACCCAGGGACGACAAAAAGGGATACACATCAAAATGAGGGAAACAAGTAAACAGACAATAAAAAGAACATCTATGTAAACGTAACAGGCAGTATGAATACTGCAATGGGGCAGATAAACAGCATCAGGAGAGGGAAAAAAGGGAAAACCAGGTCCCTTTGAATACACCATTCTCCCACGCTGCATCAGGGAAAGAAAAGCCATCTGCAGACAGAGGCCACAAGAAGAATTTAAGGCTGTGTGCCACCTAGAGTAGTTTTAGGAAGGTCAACCTGCCGTCTCCCAGTCCGCTCTTACTCTTCTCGAAGGCTGTACTCGGCCAGGTTGTGGACTACCCCTCTCTGGGGAGACCAGTAGGTTCCAATCACGAAGCGCTTGTTCCAGCTTTTTAGGTGAGTGAAAAACGTATCTTGTCTCCATATGCACAAATCGGATCTTCACCGGAAAACCCCAGTTATAAGGAATGCTATTTTCTCTTAACACCTTACACAGGGGCGCAAACTCTCTTCTTCTGGCTAAGGTCCCTGCCGAGAGATCCGGAAAAACAGCAATTTTTGAAAAGGGCTCCGGAAGGGTTCTCTGATCTCTCATTGCATGCATGAAATCTTCCTTTACCCTAAAAGAGTGGAGACAGGCAAGCACATCCCTGGGAAGAGATTGATTAATGTGGGAGGGTTTGGGCACCCGGTGAATCCTTTCTATTCCCAGGGGCCTGGATTGAGCATCAGGGAGAACCTCTTTGAGAAAGGCCGTAAAGTGATCAGACAGATCAGCCTCTGTAACAGTCTCAGGAATACCACGAAGTCTTATGTTACATCTGCGGGATCTGTCCTCCAAATCCCATAGTTTAAGTTGCTGGGTCGAAAAACGTTCCTCTAGGGCAGAGTAATCATCAGCCAGGACATTATGAGCAGTCGCATATTCCACCATTTTCTGCTCAATATGGTCTGTGCGGTCACCCAGGGAAACAATGTCTTGCCTAAGCTCCCCAATCATACCTTTCATATCGTCATGGAGAGCCTTCCTGAGGGAGGACAAGAGGCGCTGCATTGTGGCCTGGGTAAGAGGAATATCTTCTGTTTCCATCGCCACTGTCTCTCTGATGTCCCTAGAGGAGGGATGGGAGGATGCAGAGCCTGAGTGAGATGCCGGTGCCATCTTGGATTGCTGCAGCCCTTCCCTGCTGTAGAAATCTGTAAGCTTTGCCGGGTTACTGCGCAGTTTCGGGGGTCCTCGCAGCATGTTATGTGCTCCCTGGGTCCTCTAGTAGACAAAGGTGACAAAATCAGCCTGTTTGAGCCGCTTGAAGCCGAGTGGTAGCTCGTGTCTGCAGGAGCTCCCTGACTATGCAGCCTGCACCATGATCTTCCAGGCCACGCCCCCTCGGAAAAGCATCTATGAGACACCCCATTACTAATTTCATAGTTAGATTGTAAAAAAGACACAGCCAGGACAAAATCCTTTAGTTGAAATAATGTCACAGACTCCTTTATTTGAAATAAAAATAATAAAGTACAGTTATACTCACATTACGCCTAATCCGCCAAAGCCCATGTCATCTTTAAAAGAAATAAAAATAATAAATAACCATAATACTCACTTTACGCCTAATCCACCGATGCCCATGTCTCCTGGAAAAAAAGAAAACTAATAAACAACTAATAAACAACCTTATTTCTCACCTGTTCAACGTGAAGATAATCCATACTGTCCCACGACCAACAGGATGATTTGGATAACGGTCACATCAGAGATTCGACCGCTATCTCTGCCAAATGGCTCATGCTCACAGGAGTGTAATTGCTCCTGCAGTGTGTAAGTGCTGAGCTGCCATGAGAAAGGTCACCAGAGATCAAATCTGATGAACCCTGGTGACCTCACTTATTCTATTTTCTGATCCTATTGCTCAATGCACTATTTCAAGATTTTTCATTGCAGTATGTAAATAGAAAAATTCTTAATGACATTAATGGGAACCTGTCACCCCCCAGGCAGTTTTAAGTAAAAGAGCCAACTTGTGCAGCACTAATGCTGCATTCTGTCAAGTTGGCTCTTTTATTTGGCGTCCCTTCCACCGCATAAATAAGCGTTTTTAAAATTTGTGTGGCATACCAGAAGTTTGACCGGGGAGAAGGTCTTTCCCCCTCAGACACAGACGCCTCACATCCATCAGTCATGTCCTCCTTTTGAAATTGGCGCCACCTCCTCAGCGTTCATTTCATTTCCTTGGGCCTGCGCTGTGATATCTTTTCTTGGGCATGCACAGTTAGCGCTGCCCGTCCTCTGACATCACATGATGTCTGAGCTATCGCGCCTGCGTGGACGCGCGGCCAGAGAACCCGCCCAACAGACTCTTCTGATTTATTCACACTGCGGGGCTGGGAATCTTGGGCATGCGCAGTAGTTCTCTGCGGCTTTCCCTCAAATCCCTCTGCCTCTTTCCTACTGTGCAGCGTCAAAGGAGGAATCGTCAGCTCATCCCTAAGTGACGATTCCTCCTATGATGCACATGTTCTCTGTATAAAATATATATTACAAATATCTAATTATATAATAATAAAATATCAAGGACACAGCAGGCCTACAATAATCTATCGGAAATATATACATATATGTTAGTATATGAATTGTTGGTATATAGCCTATAAAAACTCATCTCTAATAAAAAAATGTGAACAGATGCAAAAATGGCGAACATGATAAAAAAATAAAAAAGTAATAAATTAAAAATTAAATTAATAACATATACGGCCCCAAAAAATTGCAAAATATAGCAAAATCACAAAGTATGCATAGTCATAAAACCATCAATAATAAATGTGGCCCTTTTAAAGGGAAAGTGCAATGTGCAAAACTGTAATATAATATATAGTGTAAGCAATAAATCTCATAACAATCAAAAATAAAAAGTGCAAAGTGCAATATTGCAATATAATATATCAATGTAATCACAAAATAACCAAAAATATATAACTCTTTTTAAAAGGAAAAAAAAATGTGCAAGGTGCAATATGCAAGGGACAATAGTGTTTTCCAATATGTGCAAATGTGCTTCCAATACAAAAGGAGCGAATGTGATGAAGCAGAGGAGGGGAAAAAGGAGGGTATATACCTTAGCAAGGCCTGCCAGTCACAGAGAAACACAGCCCGGATGCGCGTTTCGTAGTTAATCCTTCGTCAGGGGTTATCTGGTCTATCATCATTTTATTGTACCTTCTATATTGACCACAATTTATGGTACTTCTTATATTGACCACAATTTCGAATTGTGGTTTTTTTTCCAATTGTATCCAGTCTAGGCAATACTGTGTGAGATAAATAGCACAAATCTCTTGCCTGTCCTAATAATTTACAGCACAGCATCGTTAAAAGTACAATTTTGTTTAAATGCGGTAAAGCACAAAATGTAATAGAATCTTACAACCTCTTCAATATAAACTACTTGAAATTGATGTATTTAAAAGTAGAACAAACTAAAAACAAAATTGCCTGAAAATAACAGATTGAAAACATTTTGCCTCAGTTTCTAATCTGTTTTGCTTTGTTAAAAACATGTACCCTGACATAAGTGGGACATGGACAATAGTGGGCAGACCTATAGATAAAGATTAGTTTACCTTGCTGTATACCCAGGGCGTGTTTCCATAATAATGTCCTGAATTTTATTTTTTTGTATTGTGCACTTAACTACTTCTTGACCACCCATAATCTTTAAATGTCTATGTTCTACTCTGTAACTGCCTATATTCTAGCCTGCAGTGACTTTCTAAAACATGATAGAGCAGTTATGTGATCTTCCAACTGGGGGAATAGGGAGCCAACTAAGATACAGCCAAGCTGCCCATAGAGAAGGCATAGATGGTTTATTATTTTCTTTGCCATCTCGTCGTCTGTATACACAGCATTGAAAAGTAATGAGAAGCGCTAAAAGAGCTTCCTTCTCCTGACCCTGTGGTCATGTGATCATTGGATGCACAGAGGTGGGAGCTGCTGGGTCCGAGGAGATCTAGTAATCCCAGCGATGCAACCAGTAGGCTATATTTCCACTGTAACTGGGCCTAATATGCCAGCCCCAGTTACAAGGAAAATCAGATTAAAACGGCATTGAAATGTTTAAATGCCCGCCAAAGGTCTTTCAATACATTATGGGGGTACAATATGTGACATTAATGAAAAATAAATACATAAAACAGTAACTAAATAAAAAGTTTGTTAAATACATATACCGCATATACTCGAGTATAAGTCGAGTTTTTCAGCCCCCTTTTGGGGCTGAAAAAGACCCCCCTCGACTTATATTCGGGTCACGGTGCCAACTTACCTGGTCCCCGTCATCTCCGCGGTCCCAGTCGTCTCCGCGGTCCCCGGTGTTCGTCTGCGGTCCCCTGCAGCGTCCTGGCGGCGGGTGATGATAGGGCCGTGGCGGCATTCAAAATCTCTGCGCGCCGCTCTCTCCTGTCCTCCGGCAGTGACGTGCAGGGGGCGCGATGACGTGGAAAGCACGCGCCCTCTGCCTGTGTCACTGAAGAGCCGGCGACACTCAGGAGCAGCTGTCATCAACGTAGGTGAGTATATAGTGTTTTTTTTTTTTTTAAATCCCAGCAGGGGCAGCGGCAGCAACATGATAGGATTACCAGTAATCCTATCACTTTGGGGGCAGCATTACGGTATTTGGGCCACCATTCACTGTGCAGCATTTATGGGGGCATATGTTGTGCAGCGTTATTTGGGCCACCATTCACTGTGCAGCATTTTGGGGGCATACTGTATGTTGTGCAGCATTATTTGGGCCAGCATTCACTGTGCAGCATTTTGGGGGCATACTGTATGTTGTGCAGCATTATTTGGGCCAGCATTCACTGTGCAGCATTTTGGAGGCATACTGTATGTTGTGCAGCATTATTTGGGCCAGCATTCACTGTGCAGCATTTTGGGGGCATACTGTATGTTGTGCAGCATTAAATTTACCAGTATCTTCGGCAATTCCCACCCTAGACTTATACTCGAGTCAATAAGTTTTCCCAGGTTTTTGAGGCAAATTTAGGGGGGTCGACTTATACTCGGATCGACTTATACTCGAGTATATACGGTATATTTAGTTTTTTAAAGCTACTGCCAATCCAAATTGCTACTAGTCACCAGCCCAATAAAAAACATGTGTGATATATAAAAATGTTACAAAAAAAGGAGCAAATTTAAAAATGTATTTTAGTTTTCCTTTTGTGGTCATTACATTTTTTTTAAAAAATGTGAAAAGCAGCCATGAATTCTCTTTATTCTCTCTCAGATATTTCCTGATGTCAGCAAAAAAAATAGAGTATGAAAATAACATAAAATTATGTTCATGAAAATAAGTTGCAAAAATATTTTTAATATCTTAATGAGAAAACATTTTACAACTCTTTAAGCAGCATAGATGAAAAAATGGTCCAGCCCCGAACTGTTTAAAAAAAAGCTTTGTAATGATTTTTACATTACCTTCCTATTGAGTTTTCTATCCCCATGTACTTGGAATGATATTAGTGGCACACTCTCTAGTTAGGTGCTCCATCTGTCAATCACACATTTCTGCCTCAGGCTAGGGAATGATTGGAGTGATGTGAAGGATGGGAAATGTGTGTGGGACAGGAAGCATGACCCAGTGCATGATGGTTCTACCTGATAATTACACTTTGTCTACAGATGATAAGATCTATTAGGATCTATGTTACAGGCCACTTGTACATTTATGCAGAGGTCAACATCCACAAAGCCTACACACTACAGGCAAAGATTTGGCAGTTCGAGTTGCACTTTTATATTACAAATTATTTTTATGTCATCATCACATCAAGTGTACACCATATTTTTATTTTTTATTAAAATATTAATTAAGTCCAAAACACAAATAAAATCTGGCGAGGAATATGTTAATAAAGAAATCAAATAGAAGTTACATTGTAATCACATCACTACAATCTGCCACCTCCATAACTCTTTTCTAAGCTACTTTTCTTATTATTTTGTATTATTTAACACCTGGGATCATTTATTGATTTGTTGAAAAAATTGGCAATTTAAATGACGTTCATCATTTGGTTGTATTTTGTACTGCAGCTCAGATTTAGTTAAATGCATTGTACTAAGCTCAAACTTAAGCTTCAATTAGGCATCAGTGATTTTTCTGGTAAGCAAAAAAAAAGTAGTCTTTTCATCACTGTGGTGGATTTTACCATCATTTATTTTTTTCACATAAAAAAATACGTAAATTGCAAATCTTCTACCCATTAGAATGTTAAGAACAGAGTACACATTGAAAGCACATGTGTGTTATCAGTAATTTTTAGATGGACCCTTAGACTTGTATGGGTAGCTTTGATCCATGACTCAGATCAAAAACTATAATTTCCATGATTTTTTGGAAAAAAAAAACATGGCCATGTGAACAGCTCCATAGATTATAATTAGAGTTTGTGCAAATTTGCCCGCACTATTCCTTTAGTCATGACACAGGTTTGTGGCTGATGGTTGATTAGCGAGCCTGGCACAACATCACATGTGCATAACCCTGCAATGATGGTGTTCCATCGGGCATGCTAATCAAAGATGCTGTCAGGTAAGGGGCAGGTACTCCCTCTCCAGTCCAGTGGCCACCGACCACTGCCATGACCAATGGAATGGGACATGCAAATCAATTTGTACTAACTCTAATTACAATAGGCACGTTTTCTATCCATGAAAAACACTGATAGAATGCATATGTGAATCATGGATGTCTAATGAGGCCTTAGGTGTAGTTGCAATCAAAGTCAAAGGAAGACAGCAGTGATGGATGCATTCTACCAACAATGGATTAGGTAATTCTAGGGATCAACATTTAATCCCACATTTCTCAAAAATGTCTAAACACCTTATGTACAATCATAGAGTGGGGAAAAAGTATTTAGTCAGCCACGAATTGTGCAAGTTCTCCCAATTAAAAAGATGCGAGAGGTCTGTAATTGACATCACAGGTAGACCACAACTATGAGAGTCAAAATGAGAAAACAAATCCAGAAAATCACCTTGTATGATTTGGCAAGATTTATTTTTCAAATTATGGTGGAAAATAAGTATTTGGTCACCTAAGAACATGCAAAATTTCTGGCTCTCACAGATCTGTAACTTCTTCATTTTGACTCTCATAGTTGTGGTCTACCTATGAGGTAAATTACGGGTCTCTCTCATCTTTTTAAGTGGGAGAACTTGCACAATTGGTGGCTGACTAAATAATTTTTCCCCACTGTATCTTTACACTGTGGGCACAATTACTAGGCAATTTGCATTTTTGGTAATTAATTTCATTATTGAGCAACTACAGTGCTGTTGATCAATCCAAAAGATTAATAAACCTGAAACCTGAATACTTAAGAAAGTAAAAGTGAGGTTTTGTTGTTTCTTTAGAGAATATTTATATGTACATAATTATTGGGAAACTATTAGTGAGCAGAATTGTTATGCAACTAAAAGAAAAACATGCATTTTTACAGTTCAATTGTTCATTTTCACCTGCTAAAGTAAGAATAAAATCCAAACAGCTCAAAATATACAAAAATACATTTCTGACATTTAAAAAAAAAAAAAATCAGTGACCAATATAGCAACCTTCTTTTCAATAACAGTCATAAGCTTTCCATCCATGCAGTCTGCCAGTTTCCCAATCAGTTGACAATTAATTTTTTAGGCAGCACCAACCACAGTTTCCCATACAGAGAGGTGGACTGTTTTCCTTCACCATAACTTGTTTTGAGAAGAGCCCACAAGTTCTGAAGAGGGTTTAGGTCAGGTGAGGAAAGGTCATGTCATTATTAGTTCATCTTTAACCTGTTTTACCCAAGCCAGTTTTCACCTACATTACCATGTAAGGGGAACCACCGCACGGCGGGTACCTGCGTGCCGGAGCCAGAATGGATGAGGCTGCGTCCCCTGTTCCCGGGGGGAAGCTTGAGCCAACAGGACCTTCTTCCTGTCTGAGGGGGCATTTCTTAGGGTTACCAGGGGCAGCGCTGGGCACAGGAACAGACAGAGTTGGCAGGAAGGAGCAGCACGCGGCTGAGGAGAGGACAGTTAGTGACGCAGTTTGGTGCCCAGCTATGAGAGAGACAGTTAGTGATGCAGTTTGGCGCCCGGCCGTGACAGAGATGGACTGCTGGGACTCTGAGGAGAAGCCCGTCATATGCAGGTCGGCACCCAGAGTTCGAGGTGCCAATCGCTCTGTAACGGTCATTGCTGTGGGTGTGCCGCCTGACAGAGACTGTGACTGTGACCGGGTACTGCTGATTCCTGAAGCCCCGGTGCATATTCATCGAGCCTCGCCTAATTCTGACATGACTGTGGCCTATACCTTGCCGGCCACCAGAGTGTCCTTACTGAGGACCCCATGGGATGTTTCAAAGACTCAGTGTTACCAACCAGCACGTATCATCACCTTCTTCAGGACCCCACTGGATCTACGTTGTGCCGATGGCTGTTGGTGCCCTCATCCGCTCTAGAACCTCTTCTGACAGGAAACGTCTGATTGATAAGTGACTTATTTAAGAATGACTTTATTTGTTATTCCTGCATTGATTTTACCATACTACACCCTTGTATTCCCTATACTGCCTGCATTTTACCTCATGTTTTCCCTATCTCCCTGGTGGAGTAATACCCTTGTTAACTAAAAAATCTTGCTAACCTTTGATCTGCCTCCTGACTGTCACTGCATCCCGCAACCTGCTTACAACCAGGCCACATTTTACAAGTCTGACCAGTGTCATTTTATGTGGCAATATCTCTGGAATGCTTCAACCACTCCCACTGATTCGGAGTTTGTTTTTTCATGACATATTGTACTTCATGATAGTGATAAAACTTGTTGAAATGTTCAACATTTTCATTTTCATGCCCTTACACCAGAGTCATGTCATACAAAATAGTCTACTTTACATCAGCACAATTTTTTTAAACATCATTTTTTTGTTAGGAAGTTATAAGGGTTAAAAGTTGACAAGTGATTTCTCATTATTCCAACAAAATTTATAAAGCCATTTTTTTAGAGACCACATCACATTTCAAGTGACTTTTAAGGGCCCATATGACAGAAAATACCCCAAAGTGACACCATTCAAAAAATTGTACCCCTCACGGGGCTCAAAACCACATTCAAGAAGTTTATTAACCATTTAGGTGCTTCACAAGAAATAATGAAATGTGGAAGCAAAAAATGAACTTTTAATCACAAAAATTTTACTTCAGACCCCTTTTTTTATTTTCACAAGGGTAGAAGGAGAAAACAGACTCCACAATTTGTTGTGCAATTTCTCCTGAGCACACCGTTACCTCATATGTGGGGTAAAACTACTGTTTGAATGCATGGAAGGGCTCGGATGGAGCACAACTTGACTTTTTGAATGCAAAATTGGCTGAAATCGCGAGCAGATGTTTGAGAGCTCCTGATGTGCTTAAACAGTGGAAACCCACTACAAGTGAAACCATTTTGGAAACTAGACCCTCAAGGAGCACCTTGAACCCCCAGGTGCTTTACACAAATTTATAATGTTGATCTGTGAAGATAAAAAATAAATATTTTTCCACAAAAATGTGTTCTAATCTCAAATTTTTTACTTTTTGAGTGCAAGATTGTTTGGAATCAGCAGATGCCATGTCACGTATGCAGGGGCGCACCTATCATGAGGCAACTTGAGTCAGTTGCCTCAGGTGGCGCCACCTGCTGATAAAAAGGGGGCGGCATTTGTGGGGGGCGTTCTTTTTAATGTCGGCTTGTGCCTGAATTTGGCCGCTCTTCTCTCCCTGATATCCTCCTATCTGCTGCTGTGCTGCTGCCCGCTTCATACTGTGGGAAAAAGCACTTAAATGATTACGGGTGTGCGTTGGCTTTTACCCTCTGGGTTCAGCAACTCAGAGAGGGGAGGTGTCCTGCAAGAGAAAAACAATGGCCAATGAACGTTCTCACATCACTGAAAGAAGAGCTGATTGGCCAGTGCTCCTGTCCTCCTGCATGGCGCGTCTTTGAAGGAAAGAAGTGAGAGCCAGGAAATAAGATCAGAACAGCCACCTGTGCTGGAAGATACTGAGGAGAAGCAGTTCCAATCCACAAGGTGACTGATCTCCTCCTGGGCAGTCCTGGCAGATAGAGTGGGTGTGGGGCTCAGCTGCTGTGAGGAGGGGAAGGTGCACATGTACACCAGCCACCAACCCTGTAGCACAGAGGAGTGTTTTTGTTGTGTCTGTGTGTGGGATGTGCGTGTTGTGTCTGTGTGTGGGTTGTGTCTGTGTGTCTGTGGGTTGTGTGTCTGTGTCATTGTGTGTCTGTGTGTGGGTTGTGTCTGTGTATGGGTTGTGTGTGTCTGTGTGGGGGTTATGTCTGTGTGTCACGATCCATTTCTGTATCTGTGGCACATCTGGATTCTCACATAGCTGATGTGGGTGGTAACCACTCCCACCTGGCCTTCAAGAGGTTACCTGATGCAACAGCTGACCATCGGTGTGAGAGTTCATGCTACAGCGACCTAGCTGCAGGAAGGAGCTTTCAGGGAGCGGTGATGCCTCAGTTGTTTATGGTGTATTTGGTGTCGTGATCCTGCTATGCGGTGCTATTCAGCAGAAAGCTAAGAGATGTATTTTTGTTACCCTATTCCTTTTGCTGTCTGTCTATCCTTACCTTGTGTTGCCTTTGTGCAGCGGTGGGACCAGTGTCCTCACTTGCCATTTCCCTACTTAGGGATAGGTGCTGGGCAAGTGAGGGCTTAGGTATCCTTCTCGGTGACAGTTTGAGAGAACCTGTATAGGGACATTAGTAAGATCAAGGTACTTCCTCAGGTGAGTGCAGGAGGTGTCCATTTTCCCCGTTCCCTATCACAGGGCCCACCATTGTTAAAGTTTCCCTGGTGTGTTTTTTGTTTTGCTGTTTGGTGACCAACCAATTGGTGGGTCGTGTCGCACTGGTCAGTCACTCCGTGACACTGTGTGGGGGTTGTGTGTCTGTGGGTTATGTCTGTGTGTGTGGGTTGTGTCAGTGTGTGTGTGGGTTGTGTCTGTGTGTGTGTGGGTTGTGTCTGTGTGTGTTTGTGTGTTGGTTGTGTGGTTGTGTCTTTGTGGGTTGTTGTGTCTTTGTGGGGGTTGTGTCTATGTGTGAGTTGAGTGTGGGTTGTGTCTGTGTGTAGGTTGTGTCTGTGTGTGGGTTGTGTATATGGGTTGTGTCTTTCTGTGTGGGTTGTGTATGTGTGTGTTTGTGGGTTGTATCTCTATGACTTTGTGTAGGTTGTGTCTCTCTGTGTGGTATGTGGGTTGTGTCTTTGTGGTGTGGGTTGTGTGTGTCTGTGTAGGTTGTGCCTCTCTGTGTGGTGTGTGGGTTGTGTCGGTGGTGTGTTGTGTGTTTCTGTGGTGTGGGTTGTGTGTGTCGGTGTGTGTTGTGTCTGTGGGTTTTGTCTGTGGTGTGTCTGTGTGTGTGAATTGTGTCTCTCTGTGTGTTTGTGTGTGAATTGTGTCTCTCTGTGTGTTTGTGTGTGGGTTGTGTCTCTGTGTGTGTGTGGGTTGTGTCTCTCTGTGTGTATGTGGGTTGTGTCTCTCTGTGTGGTGTGTGGGTTGTGTCTCTGTGTGTGTGTGGGTTGTGTCTCTCTGTGTGTATGTGAGTTGTGTCTCTCTGTGTGGTGTGTGGGTTGTGTCTCTCTGTGTGGTGTTTGGGTTGTCTGTTGTGTGTTGGTGTGGATTGTGTGTGTGAGTTGTGTCTCTGTGTTGACTGTGTGTAGGTTGTGTCTATATGTGTTTCTGCATGTGATTGGGTTATGTGTCTATGTGTGTGGGTTGGATCTCTGTGTGTGTGTTGTGTCTCTGTGTGTATGGGGGTTGTGTCTGTTTGTGTGTTTAGATATCTTTTGAGTATACTGAAGTGTGTGTATATACACTTGTCCTGCATGCATGTTCTGTGTATATGATATGTACCTGCTGTGCATCTGTTAGTTAACATGTGTGTACTAATGACATGTATGATGTGTGTGACTGTATGGTGTGTATATAATGAGCATGTGTTGTCCAGTATATGTGTGCTGTATACAAGTATATAATATAATTTTACCCCTTCACCACCTTTGACGCACATATACATCAAAGGTTGTATCCTTGCCTTTGATACAATCTCACATGCTGGCAATATATTATATGGAGGACTATGGGGGGTGCATTATACTATATGGAGGACTATTGGGGTGCATTGTTATTTGGAAAGCTATGTATGGTGCATTATAATATAAGGAGGACTATGGGGGTGCATTATAATATATGGAGGACTATATGAAACCAATTATACTATATGGAAGTAATTATAATATTTGGGGGGCTCTGTGTGGGGCATGATAATACTTGAAGGGCTATGAGGAAGCCTTTATACTTTATGGAGGGCTGTGTTGGGGCCACTATACTGTACGTAGGTCCTTTATACAGTATGAAGGGCTGTATGGGGCTCACAGTTGGGGACCATACTGTAGCAGTATAATTGAGGGGCTACAGTAAGGTCATCATACAGTGCATGTAAAGGAATTATTTTCACAAGGGTAACAAGAGAAATTGCACCATACAATATGCTATGGAATTTCTCCTGAGTACACTGATACCATACAGTGAATAGAAAAAGTGTAACAACGTGTCATGATTTCCACTCTGTTTCTGTTTCTGTTCCTCTTGCCTATCTCATGAATAAATTTGACTTGCAAATATTTAGCATAAGATTAGTCATGCAGATTCTTGACATGTCACTGCATTGTTACTTTTTTGCACCAGGTGGTGGACAAATCGTTTTCTTTCTCTATTCTACAAAATACAACCTGTTCTGACATTCTCTAATATTTCAGTTTGCTGTGAGGTTGATTCCCAAGCAAAAGGTTACTGGTTTGAATTGATGAGCAGCCACGAAGAAGATTTCCCAAGAAAAGAGAAACAACATCATCCAACTCGACAGCCATCTCTGGGCCAAGAAAATTGACAAACTCCATCATGTGAGTGCAGTGACAGTTGGAAGAATATGAAATAAAGTCCATCCATCCATTCAAAAGCCAAGGGGTGGATGTCCAGGAAAAATATAGGCTTCAACAAGTCAACTCATCACAAGGTCTATCCAGAGGTGTATCTAGGCTTTCTGGCACCCGGGGCAAGAATTTGGTTTGGCGCCCCCCAGCACACATGCAATTTGCACACTTAGTTATGTACCCACGAGCTGCTCTCCCTATTGCTTTCAATGTTCGGTGAAAAACTGAAAGAAGCAGGAGGAGAAGCTCATTGTCACAGGACCATAAGTATGAAAATAGCATATGAGTGAAGTGTCCATGTGATGACTACTGGAACCTGCAGAGCTGAATCCTTACGTTGCAGGCTTCTGAATTCTCACAATTAATGCACTGCACACATTTAGGATTCTCCCTTTCCGATGTATAGTCATGTCAGCACAAGTATGTGATTTGGAGCCTTCTGGAGCCCACATTTTCCTAGAATAGGTTGTGGACTCCAAATTCAGTGCCTCTAAGTGCTAGAGCAGAATCGCCCCTCAAATGACCCCATTCTGGAAATTATACCCGGTCTACAGTCTATGGTTGAGATGGCTGCCATTTTGCTGAGTTTGTGGGGAGCGAATTGCAAACAATCCATATTTTTGAGAATGCTGATTTTTGCAACGTTGCATTTAATACCACTGGAATAAATTCACCCCATTTCTAGTATTTGGATTCATGTGAATGTTACTTCAACATGCGCTACCTTCCAAAACATAGCTGTAGACAAATAAAAACATCCATTCAACAATATTCTCATATGGCAGTTACCTCTTTTGACAGTATCCTTCACCTGCAAAAATTGTTCAGCAATGGTTTGTGGAAAACAATAAAGAAGTTGAAAATGTTAGCCTCTAATTTCTGCAGCTTTCAATTTGATGGCGCATGTGGATGTAGTTCTGGAATAAAACACTTCAATCCACCCAGGACATGGTAATGTCAGAATTGTGTCACCAGCATAAGCATGCAAGTCTCTACACAATATTAGGCAGGTTGCGTTGAACTTAAAGGGAAGGTGCCGCAATTTTATATAATTTGCAAAAAAAGAGTAAGTAACAAAACATTTTGTTAAAGCAAATGTTGTACTAACTAGGATTTATGGTTTGTTTGTAATAATGTTTTAATGTAGCCACTGGGTGCTGCCATCTTGATTTGCAGATCTGTGGAGGACTCATACAGTCTGCAAATATGGCCGTCCCTGGACATAGGAGACTGCGGTCGGTTCCTGACCCCACCATGCAGCCTCATTAGCAGAGAACTGGGCACGCCCCTGTGGGCTGCACCATTCACTGCTGTAGGTGTGGCTGGGCGCCATTTTACTGTAGCTCAGTGCTATCTGCTGAGCTTGACTTTCTGCACCGTGCTTCCTGCTCCAGCTCCACTGTCCTCCTGCTCTGTCTCCGCCTCCTCACTCACACACAGTCCCAGTGATCTCCGGTAATCTGACACTTTTGCTTTTATAGTGACAGTGACATATACAGCCCATAGTCTAGTGTATGGGGGGGGCAGTTACACCAGTGTGAGCATATCTGTAATACTGTCTCCTGTGATACTGCCTGCTGAGCTGTGTATCTAATCCTATTCTGTGAGATACTGACTGCTGAGCTGTGTATCTAATCCTATCCTGTGTGATACTGACTGCTGAGCCGTGTATCTAATCCTATCCTGTGTGATACTGACTGCTGAGCCGTGTATCTAATCCTATCCTGTGTGATACTGTCTGCTGAGCCGTGTATCTAATCCTCCCCTGTGTGATACTGACTGCTGAGCCGTGTATCTAATCCTCTCCTGTGTGATACTGACTGCTGAACCGTGTATCTAATCCTATCCTGTGTGATACTGTCTGCTGAGCCGTGTATCTAATCCTCCCCTGTGTGATACTGACTGCTGAGCCGTGTATCTAATCCTCTCCTGTGTGATACTGACTGCTGAGCCATGTATCTAATCCTCTCCTGTGTGATACAGTCTGCTGAGCCGTGTATCCCTATCCTGTGTGATACAGTCTGCTGAGCCATGTATCTAATCCTCTCCTGTGTGATACTGACTGCTGAACTGTGTATCTAATCCTCTCCTGTGTGATACTGACTGCTGAGCTGTGTATCTAATCCTATCCTGTGTGATACTGTCTGCTGAGCCATGTATCTAATCCTCCCCGGTGTGATACTGACTGCTGAGCTGTGTATCTAATCCTCTCCTGTGTGATACTGACTGCTGAGCCATGTATCTAATCCTCTCCTGTGTGATACTGTGTGCTGAGCCGTGTATCTATTCCTATCCTGTGTGATACTGTCTGCTGAGCTGTGTATCTAATCCTCCCCGGTGTGATACTGACTACTGAGCTGTGTATCTAATCCTCTCCTGTGTGATACTGTCTGCTGAGCCGTGTATCTATTCCTATCCTGTGTGATACTGTCTGCTGAGCCGTGTATCTATTCCTATCCTGTGTGATACAGTCTGCTGAGCTGTGTATCTAATCCTCTCCTGTGTGATACTGACTGCTGAACCGTGTATCTAATCCTCTCTTGTGTGATACTGACCGCTGAACCGTGTATCTAATCCTCTCCTGTGTGATACTGACTGCTGAACCGTGTATCTAATCCTCTCCTGTGTGATACTCTCTGCTGAGCCGTGTATCTAATCCTCTCCTGTGTGATACTGTGTGCTGAGCCGTGTATCTAATCCTCTCCTGTGTGATAGTCTGCTGAGCCGTGTACCTAATCCTCTCCTGTGTGATACTGACTGCTGAACCGTGTATCTCATCCTCTCCTGTGTGATACTGCCTGCTGAGCCGTGTATCTATTCCTATCCTGTGTGATACTGTCTGCTGAGCCGTGTATCTAATCCTCTCCTGTGTGATACTGTCTGCTGAGCCGTGTATCTAATTCTCTGCCGTGTGATACTGCTCTCCTGAAATACTCTGTGCTGCTGTCACCCTGCTGGTTTTATGTGTGATCTACATGGTGGTATGGTGTATGATCTATATGGCGGCATTGTGTGTGAAGTATATGGCGGTATTATTTGTGATCTGCTAAAAGGGGACCCATTCTAGGGTGGTTCTGGCTGAGCACCTGCACATGGGTCAGGGGTAATAGGTGCAGTCAGGGGAGGGCTGGTGAGGCAGCTGAAGAGAGGGGTCTCATTTTTATCATTACTGTATGGCTCCATTCCCCCCAGCCTGCTTCCCAGTGTCACCCCGGAATGCGCCTGTCGCCTCGCTTTCACACATCGCCAGGACAGAATCTGAGGAGGGGAATGGGGTCTTTGCATGCAAAGTCTGGATCAGAACAGGCCATCAATCGGCAGAAATGTTTCCTGGATTTCTGTGCTGCTGTCTCCCTGCTCCTCCCCCATATATCTCCCTCTGTGCCCCCCCATAGACCAGCGCACTGCCCTCCTGAAATACTCTGTGCTGCTGTCACCCTACTCCCAGAATCCTTGCTGCCTGCCATCCTCGGTGACCAAAGACCCCATTCCTCTCCTCAGATCCTGTCCTGGCGATGTGTGAAAGCGAGGCGACAGGGGCCTGATATATGGTGGAAGGAGCAGGGTGACAGCAGCACAGAGTATTTCAGGAGAGCAGTGTGCTGGTCTGTGGGGGGCACCCTGTTCGGTGCCAGGGATTGTACATACAGCGCTGTGTTTTATACACATGGATGGACCGTCTGCTTGTCTGCTCCACAGAAATCCAGGAAACATTTCTGCTGATTGATGACCTGTTCTGATCCAGACTTTACATGAAAAGACAGTCAGTAACTTTGCAGGCCCCATCAAAATGGCTGCTCACTGTGTTCCTAAATGTCATCCTCTCTTTTCCCTTAGCAAGCACCCAGTAGGGGAGGAGAGGAGTGACACCACCCCCATGTCAGCAGATTCCACCCATACAGTGTCCATTTTAGGGCATGATCATATATCAAAATCAAACATCATGGACACTGTACGCCCATAATTACTGCAGGACAGTAATGTGAGCTAGTTGTACACTAGGTTTTTGTGCCAAACTTCAGTAGCTGCTCCCCCTAGTGTTAACAAGTGGAAATGCCAAACTTTTTAAAATTATTTTTCATATTTTGCAAAATTAAAAACAAATGATAATATTTTTTAAGAAAATGTAAACATTAATTCTTTACATTTTTTCAATTGCTGAAAATTTTTTTTGGGGATGGCACCTTCCCTTTAAAGCTGGTCTGTGTCGATTTAACAATGTCTGATAATTTGAGTCCAATGTATTCTAGTTAATTTACCTTATTTGTATTAAAAATATTAACTTTTTTTCTTTTTAGATTCTTAATGTAGGATACAAGGATACAATTTTATTACAGAACAATACTAAGTCTTCTACCTTCAGTGCAGGTGCATCCTTGAATATTTTCTCTTTATTCCGTGCAACTGAATTCTTGACTCTTAACATATGCACATGCTTGAGACAGCGGTATATGTACATATAGATTTTTCAAACAAGTGTTTTAACTTGATATGCAAGTTTCGGCCAAACAGCTGAACATAAATCAGAGGTTCTGCAGTGCTATCCTGTTGAGAAAGTGATCAGATTTCTGGTTTGATTTTCCTACATCTGTTTGGGCGGTAATTCCACTACTCCATCTTCACAAACCAGGTTGGGCCTGAAGGGTAAAGGTTTCAGATTCATAGGTGTGGTGTTCAGAGTTCTGATCTTACATACCTGGGAAAGTGTTTTATTTTTAGATCTGTTTGTTTTTTAAAGGTTGTGGTCACTAAGTACAAAAAAGTTTTAATGATATGCTACTGATATATCTCAAGAAACCATTTTCTTTGAAAGATTTCTTGTACATTCTATTTATATGATCATTGTATTGGGTGTGACTAGACATGGCAACAACATATAACTAAATCAAATACTGAGAAACATGGAGTCAAAACAGTCTGTCTATAAAATGTACAAAAGTCTTTTTATTATTTCATCATACAACAAATTTTTAGGCATCAGTAGGAATAAATAATACAAAAGCATTAGGATTAATGATAAAGGACTACCTTAAATATAAACCCATCAGCTGTTGTGAATATGGACATAGATTGTGGCGCATGTGCCCATGACACGAGTGCCGGAAGTTGTATCAGCCTCCGGCAACAGGTCCTATTTTGATATGATTTGCAAATCAAAGTCGTTATTTTAATCGGATGAGTCTTTGAAAAAAACAAATAGAACTCGGACCCCATTAAAATGACATTCGGTTGCTGTCTGTTTTTCACAGGGTATTTAGGTGAGGAATCTGGTTAGGAATAAAAAGTCAAACAAATTATAAAATCATGCTCTGAACATTAGATATTGGTTCCTGACAGTTTTGAAAAATACAGTATATTACTTGGGAAAATTATAAATTACTAGACATGAACAGATCTTTTGAAATTCAAATTTTCCAGCTTCACAGAATTTTCATTGTAAATTTAATTTATTGACGATTAAATTTGTGCCAGTTTTATTATTGAAAAGCTTATAATTGCTTGGAAAATACACATGCAGGAAATACACATTTAGGAGAGAGGGAGATTGAACTACTCTGACCATAAGAGCTAACATTCTTTAGAAGACAGAGGGAGATTCAAGAAAATCGTCTCAATCTCGTTCGCCAATGGATTGATCCACTCTTCTCTATACATTACTCATAGAGTTTTTTTTTTGGTAGATGTATGGTACTATATTTTAATATATACTGTAGTTGCATGCATTTTTTCCATAGAGCCGAAAATAATTTTATTTAAAGATGGAAAAAAATATATATGCTGCAAATAATGGTTGGTTCAAAGCACTGTAACACTAACAACACTAATGTATCTCAATACTCAAAGTATGATAAGCTACTTTGAGTTTACTAATAAAAAACAACACAGAGTGTCTTGGGCCATGAAGTCTCTCTTTTTCCACATGCCTTAAATGACAGATGGACAAAACAACCGTTGGGTCAATTTCACTATACTACAAATTACATAATTTCAGTATCTGAGGAGAAAGTGAGTCCTGTCCTGTACCCCCCAGATACAAAATTTGCCCTTGCATTCATAATGTATAGACAGAATACCTTGTGCCCTCCTTTTGATCCCCGCTGTTGCTGTTAATATGTTTTGGGGCCATAGCGACTAAAATGACCACAACAGTGCATGGGAAGCACTATGAAAAGTTTGAACTATGCCTCCCACATCCCATAAGTGCCATTGGATGGACCAGCAAGGGAGATGTGGTTCAGACTTTTCACACTGCTCCCTAGGAGATTCCATTGAATATTTTGGACACTTAGAAAGCATCTACAGAACTTGGAAATGTCTGAAGTGGGGATCAAAAGGAGAGAAGTAGGTGTTATGCCTATACATTTGTAATATGTAGACAAATTTTATGTTTTGGAAGAATTGTTTCTTTTAGGCCGCGGTCACACTTGCGAGAAACTTGCACGAGTCTCGCTTCTCAATACCCGGCACTGCCGCCGGCACTCGGACCGGAGCGCTCAGCTGCATAGAAATACATGCAGCCGCACACTCCGGTCCTGAGTGCCGGCAGCAGTGCCAGGTATGGAGACGTGAGCCTCATGTGAGTTTCTCGTAAGTGTGACCCCGGCCTTAGGGCCATTTACAGGGAGTTATTTTTCAGTCCATAAATAAAAAAACAATTATGAAATCTGATGGACAATTGTAATTGAGGAGTTACCTCAATGGAAAGCATCAGTAACTAAGTCATACCTTTTGCAGGTGGATATAATAAAAATGGCAATTGGACCAAAATTCACATTTATTGATATGACAGACAGCAGTTATTTTTTATTAGTACAATATAGATCATAAATAAAATCACAGATCATATTAGTGCAGTTTAGATCATAAATAAAGGAGAGCTTTATTGATGTCTTTGTGCATTTACACTGTGCAAATATTGTTACGATCACTAAAAAGCTAACAAATCGAATTATAACTGTCCAATTGGCCTTTGCATTGACAATAATTGTGATCAGGACAATTTATGTTTTTCCTGAAGCCTCTAATTACTAATTATTAATTGCTTTATAAACTATTTATAGTTTAGTAGCCCATTTATGCTAATTTAGCAAATATATACAGTATTAACAAGTAACATCTTAATGCTACAATTACTTTGGTTTCATATTTGCTTGTACAAAGCTCACATAAATTAGAATATTTGCATGTTTTGGTGTAGACAAGAAATGTTATGTAGCAGGAATCCTTCTTTTTTTCAGTTCATTAAACAGGAATTAAGATTGTTGCCCAAATTCCATTTTTTATTGTAGAAACACTTTCTGTTATAAAGCAGGAGCGCCTGTTGCCTCCTGCTGGGATATTTGCATGCATGTAAGTGAGAACTGTTTGTTCTGAAGAGGTTGAAGACTAAAATTCTTTGCGCTACCTCTCTATTAAACATGCTTCAATAAGCTCCCATTTGATTTTCTTTGATAGATCTTGATCCCAGCTTTACTTCATCAAAGAACTAATCTTCTCTATTTTAATTTGAATCTTGCTTTCAGTATTTTACATCTGAGAATTTCATTTCATAGCCGCTTGTTAGGATGTTACTTGTCATAAACTAGTATCTAAAGATCCAGATATACTGTATATATTGCCACCTACTTGGGGACACCATGCTGGTTAACTTCACGTAAAGAAAATGCAGGTGTCTACTTTGGGTCATGATCCTTTAAACAACACAGAAGATCTATTACACATGGTGTTTGCATGGCAGACCTAGGGTTTCTCAATGGAAGATACTTGATACATTGGAAGGAACATAATGCATCTCCCTCAACCACTCCAAAGACGGCTGTCAGCAGCATTCTATTTGTGTCTATTAATCGATGCAGATGACTTAATAAGGGAAGTTTTGTTTGGATTATAGGTTTAGAGGACATTTCACATAAACATCTGCTTGTGAATGCCAACAAACCAGGTCTAACTCTAATAAGCTACTTACCACAATGTTCTGACAGTCACACAACATTAATCCAGATTCAAGGATAACACCAGAGTAGATCACTATGTTATATACTAGAGTGGTATCATTGTGGAATTTTACGCTAAGTTTATGATTTGTAAATATGACCCATCAACTACTTTGGAAATATAATCTAAAAAGTCAAATAAAGAGAAGCATTGTACAAAGGTTTCCAACTATCCAGAAATTCCCAGACAGGCTGCAAACTTTGGGCATTATTTTCGACTCTTCCTACGGTCTCATTCAGATGTCCATTTTTTGCATACGAGTGTTATCCATGATAATACTCAATGCAAAATCATGGAGATATGTCCAATTTTGATTTGAATGTCAAATCAAAATCGGCAATGCAAGTCTATGGGTTCATGATAAAATTAGATATTTATAGACTATTAAGTGGGAAAAGAATAGAGAAACTTTTTTTTTCGAGTATGAGAAGAAAAACAGATGAAACTCATACCAAGCTCTGATGAAACTCGGACAGTTTTTCACATACATGAAAAAAACTGACTTCTGAATGAAGCCTAAGAATAAAAGTTTTGATGTGTCCATGATTTTTTTTTTACCCTGAAGAATCTTGTACAGATTATTATTACTTGTTATCATTGTTATTAACATCATTACAGTTCACAGAAAATGTTACTAATGCCTTCAAATCAGTATTCTGGGCTGTAGATATATGTAATTTATCATCTTAAAGAAGTTCTTTGGATAGGTCATCTGTATCAGGTAGATGAGGGTTTGACACTTGGTATCCTTTCATTTTATCCTTTCATCATTTCATGCTTATAAAGTGAATTGTATTGTAGCCAAAAATTTACACAGTATCATACATATAAAAATGCATTGAACTTTAATTCTGAAACTTTATTGGATATTAATTCTTACACCTTTACCTTTTCTCTTCAAAGCGTCTCTTGATTTTCTCTTATAGAAACACTGCTGATCTTCTCTATGAAGCATCCAGCAGTAGTACCTAATCCTGCTTAAGTTCCATCTTCCTTGGTATCGTTGTTCCATCTTCTTGATATCCTGATAAAATCTTTCTCCTTGCTGTTCGCTAACATCACCAAGGCTTGCAAATGGGAATGTAAAAAATGTAACTTCAAATTCATCAGACAGCCCAAGGCTTTGAAACTTTCAGCATGTTCCCCACGATGGACTTACATTTTGGATGAGTATTATTACCTTGAAATTTCTTCACAAAGTCTTTAATTAAAAGAATCCCAATCCTTTTTTGTCAACATCTTTCATTTTTGTTTTAAACAAGTCCCCCTTCATGAGTTTCCGAATATCCGGACCCACAAAAATGCCTACCTTCAGTTTTACTTCTGTCAGTCCCAGAAACTTGGTACTCATGTGCCTAAAAGTTGCTCCTTATTTTGCTAGAGCTTTCACAAACTGCTTCATCAGTCCAAGCTTAAAGTGGAGTGATGACATGAGAACTTTAGTGGGATCAAATAAACTTTCCACAACTATGTTCTTGAGACCAGGTTGCAAAGATGTTCTCGGCAGCCATGTTTTTTTTTTGGCTCCAGTGATTAGTCTTATCCCGGCTGCTCCATTCACAAAAAAAGAATGTGTATTTCACTTATCCTTTGCTGCCCAAGGAGCAGAGAGAGAACTTTCAGATCACCAGATATTGACCAACCTTGATCCTCGTAGTCAAGTTTCTTGAGAATTAAGTCACATTGCTTTCCTTCAAGTGCACAGAATGCCCACCAGGCACTGAAGCATTCTTAATACCATTGTGCAGTAGCACAGCTCTCAGACTTTTTTTGGATGAATCATTAAAGAGTCTCCACTCGCTTACATTATACTTAATGTTAAATTTTTCCATCAGCCCTGGAACATCACTAAAATACACTAGAGCTTCATGGAAAAGAAAAAAAGGAATTCCTTTTTTCTGCTTTAATATCATGAAAAACAGATACCAGGAGCTAGCAGGTTCTTTTCCTTTGGTCTAGAGCCTAAAAGTTTTGCAGAATGTTTGGGAAGGTCCAAGTCCCTGACTAAATCATTTAATTTGAGCTGCGAAAAAGGCTATGGTAGTCTAATGATAAGAAAATCATTTACCAAAGGTCACCCACAGGGGTCAAACTATGGTGTAAGAAAAAGCCTATGGAGTCATTGTTTGTGAAAAAACTGTACGTGTGTCAGGAATCAATAAGGGATTCTTGGGTCTGCTGAAATTTGAATGTTGTTTTTTTCTTTGGGTCCAGCAAGAGTTAATATCAATCCCTTGCTGGACATTGTCTTTTAGGCTGGTCAACTCATGTTGGTTTGTAACCACTACCACCTCCCTTTAAATAGTCACATGATCCATCAGCTGATCATCGGTTATAGAGTTTTTGTTCTATGCAGACCAGCTAGATGTATGGAGCTTGCCTGTGATGGTGGTGTTGCTGCTGTGGGAGTTTTTCTATCCTGGTGCAGTTTACTCTGTTGCTGTGGAGCTTAGTAGCAGAGTTTAAGTTGAGTAATTTTCTTTTTTCTCTGTCCCCTGTTTGTTTCTTCCCCTGTGTGTTATCATCTGCAGTGGCGATGCTAGCATCCTTGCTGGCTAGTGCACTAGCCAGGATTCATAGAGGTGACAGTCAGGGACAAGACACGTGACAGGGGGAGGACCCACATAGGGTGTTAGAAGCTTAGTTACAGGCACAGGTTGATGTCAGGAGGTGTCCCATCATCCATTGCCTGCTGTTACGGCCTTCCTCTCCTTTTTCCATCCAGTCTTATCTATATGCTGTGTAGTCCACTGGACTTACCCGTGTCTGAGCATGACAACGTACTGGAGTTTTTTCAATATTTTTACTGAGTTCAGTGATCGAAAGTATCTAAAAATCACATCTAACTTTTCAAACAATTTTACCATTGCATACCTATGTGATTAATATCGTTAGCCATAACAACCACTTTAATAATTCGTTATGGTTTTCAGTCAACTATCAAGCTAAATATACAGTATTGTGCAAACATTTTGAGCAAGTATGGAAAAATGCTGCCAAGTAAGAATGCTTATGAAATAGAAATATTAATAGTTTATTTTTATTAATTAATAAAATCCAAAGTGACTGAACAAAAGAGAAGTCTAAATCTAATACATTTTTGGTGTGACCATCCTTTCCTTTCAGAACAACATCAAAGTATGAATTCTTCTATGCACATTTGCACAGAACCTTGGCATGGAAGTTGTTCCAAACATCTTGGAGAACCTTCAGTTTGACAAATTCCTTCTATCTCTTCATGTAATTCCCAGACAGATTTGATAATATTAAAATATGGGCTTTCTGGGGGAGAGATCATTACTTCCAGGACTCTTTGTTCTTTTGTTCTTTTTTATAATGAAGCTGAATCTTAATGACTTTGGCTCTATGTTTTTAGTGACTGTCCTGTTACAGAATAAATTTGGAGAAAATCAGAAATCTCCCTGATGGCATTGCATGATGTATAACCTGCATTGAACAGCATTGAGCAGGGAGTTGGATGTTGGATATGATGACCCTGAATGTCTCTTCGAGCTCTAACATTCTGTGATTCTATGATATATTTTGCATATTGTCCATGATCGTATTTGTATATTGGCCATGGCATAAGATTACCTATGCATTAATTTAGTTCTAGAGGAGTGCTGGCCTTAAAGTGGTGTAAAGGGGTTGGTTTAATAATGTTCATTGATTTATTTATGCCTGTTTTCATATTGGGTATTGCTACATGTTTTATGTACTACCTAATTCATGCTATGGTACTGCTTACCCCTTTTTAGGTATTACCATTACTGTGTTATCATGTTCTTCACTGTATATAATGTAATAATGTTTACCATGGCTCATGTACAGTTTAGGGAAAGTGAAGTGCACCCTTCAGACATTAGAGGGGGCACCTTAGTATTATAGTTCTCTTAGATAAGGGTAAGTATAGTTTCTTTGTGAGCCACTAGATGGGGGCATACTAGTGTGCATGGTTAGAATAGGTTATAGCTAGCTTATAGGGGTTAAAGTAGAAAGGGTTGCCAGGTAGTAAGACAGGAGTTTTAGGAAGTTAAGTGAGACGGGGCCAGGGTGACCAAAGTGTCCACATGGGCTATAGGCCCAGGACAGCTTGGCAGCCATGCAACATTAAATAGCTGCAGCCCATATGATCCAATGCCACTGGGCATCATAGCAGTGGGCCAGTACAGGAGAAGAAAGATGTGGCGACTCATAGCCTGGGCGGACGCCTTTAGGGAGGGAGTCGGTTGGAGTGAGGAACTGAAGGAAGTTGGGGCTTCGATGGAAATGGTACAGATGGGCCAGATGATTTACCAGAGGCAACCAAACTGGGTGGCTGATGATATCGAGTCTTGTGCAAAACAGGCAGAAGGAATTGTCATCATGGTGAGGTTAGGCCAGGAAGGAACTGTGGAACAGTCTAAGATGGTCTGGGAAAGATGAGGAAACAAGTGAATTCCATGATGTGCCAACTGTGGATGTAATGTGTGAAGTACTAAGTGAAGAGAATGTTCAAGTTATCCTTGACTGTGTCTCCATTACTGAGGGTTACCTGGTAGAGGGGCGATCATTGCCTGGAAAGAGCTCAGGGGGACCTGAACCTAGAGATGCAAGTATGCTGAGAAGTGGGATACAGTTTTCTGTGAGGGAAGGTTAGGACACAGATGCTTCAGTGTCTCTGGTCATGACTATAGTCCTGTCCTCCCCTTACATTGGTTGTCCCATTTCAGGAAATATTCATTGCTCAATGAAGATGCATGCAGTGCTAATATTGCATTAACAGCACAACAACTAACCAGTGAGCTCAGCGGTTTTATGACTAGGGTGTTCCAGCTACTCTAGAAGAGCCGCTGAGTTCACTGATTAGCTGCTGCATTAACAAGATATTTCCAGCCTCGCAGCCAATGTCAGACCCCAGGAGTAGCAGTGGAGAGGCACCAGAAGACCAGGTAACGGTGAGTATGGTCCAATTTGGGTTTTCCTACCAAACTACCTTGGGGGACATAGATTTTTTGATCATTGGACTGAAGTTATTAGTCAAACTATATAAGTGGGAGATGTTCGATGCACAAACCATGCATTATTATTTATGATCTATCAGTGTATGATACCAAGCAAACAGCACATAACTCTGCGGTAGTGTGGCTATAACTTTGCTTTCTCAGACACTCACAATTCCAATTCTAGAGCTGTAATCATAAGTAGCTATTTACCTATGAAGAAATCTAGAACATGAAGATCATATAAAAAAAACCTCCAGCCTTTCCCCAAAGTGTGTTTCACCCCATCTACATTATCACAGGCAAAGCTAATTTAGAGCTCCTTCATATATAAAATTGGGTCCTTGAGAAATATCATTGTTTTAACATTTTATGTTATTTTAAAATATTAGGCGACATTATTGATTATTGTGCTGTACTGTCTCTGGCATATTGTGTATATTTGTGCTATCTAGTCACATTTTTCTTGTCTTCTATGAATTAGCTGCTTTATGTATAATGATGCATTGTTTATTAGATAAAAGAAGATAAAACAGGTTTTAATTTTTACATTGCATTGTTGGTACAGTATATTTGTACTCTGTGTTATGAGAGTTTTTATATTTATGAATAAATATATATTTTTTATGCACAGAATGTCTTTAGTCAGTTACTACAATGATCTTGGCTTTGTTTTTCACTATGGGTAGTAAGCCTCATGGCACATAAATATCAGATCAGTGGTTGGAAGCTTGTCAGGAATTAGACCTTGATCGATCTAATATTGATGACTGATCCTATTGATAAAATATCCTATAAAAAATTCAAAAGAACTAATTTTGATTGAAGCCTCTAGAAATTAAATTGAATTCCACTGTTCTAATTATGATCAAGCCAGAAAAATTGGGAGCACAAAGCAAATAATCCTGAAATGAAACGTTGCAGCACAGATCTAGTATATAGCACATTTATAAGCATCATTAAGCATGATGAGGGTTGTGTAACTGAAGCCTCTTTGATAAAGTCTTCTGTAGAAAAAAAATGTCTAAATCATTGTGTCAGGTTTCAGGGATGATCCTACATACATCCCATATGTCTGCAAAAATATAAAGCGGCAAACGCTAAACAAGCAAATACGGCCACAGATCACTCCTCGCAAATGTGCCTTATTAGGCCTTCAATCACTGAGAATTTGATTGAGAAAGATAAGAATAAAGCGTATAGTGTCCTCCTTTTCAATTTGTTGGGCTGCTCTTTCTTATGGTTTAATTTGTTGAAAATGTAAAATTACAGTAATTGTCCTCAAATAACTGACATTATTTGACATTACAACAACAGGGGAGTGGAACCAAATGACAAATGCACAAAAGACTTTTGTTATCTTTATTTGTCTGCCTGAATAAATCTCAACAAGTTTTACAAAGATTTAACCCTTGGCCTGCCGGGAGATTGTCGACAGGAATAATTTAGCTGACAGTTTTTGGCAGGTGATGGGTTACTGTCACAGCAGAGGCACTTGTCACATAAATATAGGCACGTGATGCTCACTGTCAATCTATTGTCAGGAGGAGCCTCACCTTCTTGAACTTACTGTTTATCACAGTAAGACATCGAGGAAATATAGTTTCAGTCCACCTGAAGATAAATTGGTTAATAAGTAGGCAGATGAGCAGCAATTTTTACCATAGAGCTGCACAACCTATACAACCACGCGTACAGTATTGCTGTTATCACTGTAGACACACAGATATGGGAAATCAAAATGTCAGGGCAGTAAAATAATAAGAAAGTAAACAAAAGCATCACGTGTCAAAATATTTTCAGATCTTTACTTTTTTTTCAACAAATCTGAAAATTACGTTAAAACTGAGATTGGCCACAACTTCTTAGTCTTTTCTAATTATTAAAAAACAAAAATATTATTTTAACGAGCCATTTATAAGTCAATGGATCCAGAAGGAATCATAATACAGTAGATCATAATAATAATAATAGCAAAAGATTAGTCATAATTAACTATCATGGGTCTTGTAAAAATTGACAGGCAATTAATTACCCCTTTATGTTAGACTAGACCACCAAGAAATGAAATATATACAGCTCTAACATATTATAGACCCTCAGGTATTAACTCTCACTTTTATGCTAAACCACATGGAAATGAAATCTGAACTATGTTTTCTACCTTAAGCCACAAGACAAGTGAGATTACCCCTTTCACTGACTTATACCCTATATCAATGGGCTAATCTAGGTCATCAAATAACTGCCGATAGGCAATAGACAAGCCGGTTGAAGGCTACTCCTGACTTGTTTATGCAAGACGAAGAAACAGTGATGGTCAAATTTTTTAAAGTTTGAATTCACATACTTCTTCTAAATATATTAAAAAATTTAATTTGCTATGAATTGTACAGCAGTACAGTGTGTAATTCTCTTACGTCTCCTAGAACTGTATTGATCCCCTATTGAACTCGTTAAGGCTCCTTTCACACATCAGTTTTTTGCCATCAATCATAATCCGTAGTTTTTTGAAAAAAACGGATCCAGCGACTGTTGCCGCTGGATCGTTTTTTTTTTCCTATAGACTTGTATTAGTGATGGATTGCGACGGATGACTTCATGTTTCATCCATCGTTCGCCGGATTCGTTGAAAATTTTTTGTCCGGCAGCCAGACACAACGCACAAAGCAACGTTTTTTGTGTCCGTGGAAAAATTGGACAGCGACGGATCCATCTCTGTCCATCGTTTGCTAGAATGAAAGTCTATGGGTGCAGGATCCGTCGTCATCCGTCAAATGATGGATGCCTTCAACGGATCTGTTTTTTTTTAACTGAGCATGCTTCTGACAGGTTAAAGCACAAAAGAAAGAATAGATATATCTCTACTCCCCCCTTATCTCTTCTTCCCACAACCGCATACAAGACTTCTCCCGTGCTTCCCCCATACTCTGGAACTCCCTGTCGCAACACATCAGACTCTCACTATCAATGGAAACCTTCAAGAAGAACCTGAAGACCCACCTGTTCCGACAAGCCTACAGCCTGCAATGATCCTCGGTCTACTGAACCACAGCATGACCTGCTCTACTCTCTCCTACTGTATCCTCACCCATCCCTGTAGACTGTGAGCCCTCGCGGGCAGGGTCCCCTCTCCTTATGTACTTGTGTGTCCCTTGTCTTACACATGTTTACTATACTTGTCTATATTTCCCCTTTTCACATGTAAAGCGCCATGGAATAAATGGCACTATATAAATGCATAATAATAATATTATATTCACATAGAATACATATATCTATATATATATATATACATCATTGAGACACACACATATATATATGTATTTATAGTTCATAGAGTTCTACATAGCATAATAGCCGCTAAATCAATTGACGGCTTCAGTAAAATCATTCCCAAACCAAACATGATAGGACAAATGGTTTACATATAGTAAACCATGTCATATCAAAACGATTTATATACGTCAGTGTTTAATCAATTTAGTAGTTTGTGTTAGGAAAAATTTTGAACTCTAGGGGTTAAATTTAAGGCTATAATCGCGGAAAAAAATTGCGTGGGCTCCCGTGCAATTTTCTCCACCAGAGAGGGAAAGCCAGTGAGTGAGGGCAGGTATTAATAGCCTAGAAAGGGACCATTGTTTTTGGCCCCCCCCTCGCTAAAAAAATCTGCCCCCAGCCACCACAGAAAAGGCGCATCCATAAGATGCACCTTTTCTGGCACTTAGCCTCTCTATTCCCATTGCCTTTAGCGGTGGCTCATGGAGTAATAATGATGGGTTAATGTCACCTTGCTATTGAAAGGTGACATTAAGCCTGGTTAATAATAGAGAGGTGTCAATAAGACACCTATCCATTATTAATCCTATAGTAGTATAGGGTAAAAAAAGACGCACACATTAATTAAAAATTATTTTAATTAATTAAATACACAAAGTTTTTGACCAAATTTATTATTCTGCCAATCCAACAAAAGCTCTTGTTCAGTAAAAAAAAAACAATATCCATACCGCTCTGCCATTCAGTCAGGTCCCCCGCTGCAATCCATCACAAGGGGTTAACTAGTTTACAACAGGGACCGGTGCTAATGCTACCGGACCCGCTGTAAACCACTGCAGAATGAATTAAATCATGTCTGCACAGGCGTAGTTTCTGAACTTTTTCCCATGCTGTCAGTCCATCTCAGCATCATCGACTACCGCTGACGTCACTGAGGCTGTGCGGAGTCCCCAGCTGACCTGAAGTGATCTGACAGCATGGAAATAAGTTCAAAAACTTTCCCACGCTATCAAATTCACTTCAGGTCAGCAAGGGACTGACTACCGCTGATGTCAGTGAGGCTGCACGGAGTCCCTGGCTGACCTGAGGTGAACTCAGGAGCATGGGAAAAAGTTCAGAAACTTTCCAACGCTAATCAGTTCATTTCCGGTCAGCTGGATTTTTAATTAATGCATGTGTGTCTTTTTTTACCCTTTACTATTGTAGGATTAATAAGAGGTGTCTTATTGACACCTCTCCATTATTAACCAGGCTTAATTTCACCAATAGCAAGGTGACATTAACCAATTATTAATAACCCATGAGCAACTGCTAAAGGCCATGGGAATAGAGAGTCTAAGTGCCAGAAAAGGCGCATTTTATAGTGCGCCTTTTCTGGGGTGGCTGGGGACAGATTTTTTTAAGCTGGGGGGACCAAAAACAATTGTCCCTCTCTAGGCTATTAAAATCTGCCCTCACGCGGGAGCCTACGCAATCTTTTTCCACGATTATAGCCTTAAATTTAACCCCTAGAGTTCAAAATTTTTCCTAACACAAACTACTAAATTGATTAAACACTGACATATATAAATTGTTTTGATATGATATGGTTTACTATATGTAAACCATGTGTCATTTCATGTTGGGTTCGTGAATGATTTTACTGAAGCCGTCAATTGATTTAGCAGCTATTATGCTATGTAGAACTCTATGAACTATAAATATATATATATATGTGTCTCAATGACACGTGTGTATATATATATATATATAGTGGTGTAGTGACCATTATGTCCGCTAGGGGGCACTGTGTGGGTGTCCCAGGATGGGCCTACAGTCATATCCATTGTGGTAATGGGTATAGGATGCTGAAGGATCATTATGTATCTCAAGGTAGGTGGCCTTGAGATGGCTTGCTTATGTGCTGATCAGCAGAGGCACTGCTGAGCTGTTGTTACACTGTGTCAGCGAGAGCTATCTACAAATCCACCCAGGGGTGTGTTTAAGCGTGTCATAATAAAGTATATGTGTATGAATGCTTGAAGGACCTGTGATGAGGTCATAACCATGGGACCCACTGGGCATGGCTACGGACCATATAAGGTAACCAGAGTATGTCACATGAGAGAGAGTGCATGGATCTGATTGGGCCATGTGGAAGGTCCCGGCAGGCCAAGGCGGAGGAAGGTGTGCTACCTTCCTGAAGACCATGTGTTGAGGCTGCTGACCCAGGGAGGCCTATGTATATTGGCTGTATGTGAGGAGGGATAAGCCTCCTGTGTTTTGCTGAGGCTCCAGGACTGAGCCTGAAATAATGGACATTTATGCTTGCTTTCGCCTGAGCTAAAGGCTATTCCTTGTGTTATGTGCTGCTTTATGGGTTATGAAGCAATAAACCCTATGAACTTTTAATGGAGCGTGCCTCCTGATTGACTCACGTTGCTCCTGAGCGAGTTGAATACCTACAATTGGTGACAGACTGCGAGCAGCGGTTCCAAGAAGCACATGTTGCTGTACTGGCAGCTCTGAGCCAGGAGAGCAGACGGTCTGGAAAATCGTGAGTAATACTGACCGAGGTCAGAGAAAGTGACTGTATTGATATTTGTGGGATACCTCTGAGGAGAAGAGGCGTCCAGGAACCTGTGTGGCAGACACCAGCAGGTAACGGACAGGAATCCGTGTTGCACTGACCAGGGTCATTGAGAGACTGTGTACCTGGAGGGCTCAGTGAGCAAGGTCCTGGAGGGTTAGTGTTGGGAGATTCTAGGAGAAGAATCGTCTCCCTGGAGCACGTGGTATGACCTTGGACCAGGTGAGGCGTGAGTGTTGGGTAGTCTCAGGCAGAGACGGATGTCCTGAAGAGCACCTGCTGAGCCCCTGGACCTGGTGAGGCTGGTGTGTTGGGAAACCCTGAATAGCACCCGGTGCGCCCTGTTGTGAATTCATTTTCCCCTTCGTCACTGAGGTCTGGTGAACTCCCTATTCTGGTAAAGGAAGGTAATGAGCCTGATTATCAGGCACCTGAGCCTGGTGAGGATGACTGGCTGAGTGGAGTCACTGACTGGATATAAGGCTGCCGACGCCCTTCTGCCCTGCGGGTGATTTCTCTGTGGACTTCTAGGACACCAGTCTGATTCCTGCTTCCCTAAAGCTAAGTTTTCTGCTTTGCCTGTTTGCAGTTATGTTTTGTTTTTGTTTTCCTTGCTTTTCTGGATTCTGCCATTCCCTGCTGGGATGAGCTGAATCTCCTTTTGCCGGTAGCTCTGTCTTCAGAATATTCCTGAGTACTGACATAGCTTTTTTGAAGCCAAGCGTCTTCAGGGCCTTTTTCACTGTCAGTTTGTTGGCTCTTATTTTCATAGGGTTTTTCATGGATTGCAGACAGCAGCCTTCCTGTCCTTTCCTATCTAGGTAGTTTTGGCCCTGTCTTTGCTCAGTCTATCTTTCTGTCTGTGTTAGTGTTTTCATCTTGCTTCACCGTCATTATATGTTGGGGGCTGCCTATTGCTTTGGGGTCTGCTCTGGGGCAGTTTAGATTTCCCCTTTCTTTCTTTAGGCTTATTTAATTCTCTGGCTGTGATCGAGGGGTCTAGGGCATCGTAGGAACCCCCCACGGCTACTGTTAGTTGTTGTGATAGGATCAGGGGTCTGCAATCCGATAGCTGCCAACTGCTCTGGTTTTCTGGACTTAGCTAGCATTTCTGTTTTTGCCTCCTACGGTGACTCATTCATAACAGAATCACCTGCCAAACCGCAGATCCTAGGGTACTCAATAGCAGGAAAGAATTGTGTTTAAAAAAAAAAAAAAAAAAAAAAAAAAGTGTGTGTATATTCTTTCCTCTATATCTCTGAGGCCGTAGGGGGAATTTTTTTTTCTCTCAATGGAGATAAAGCAATTGTCTGATCGTGTGGAGCAGCTCGCTGCAGAAGTGCGGGGAATTTCCGCCTACCTTGCTCGTTCGCATGCTGTTGAACCAAAGATCCCTACACCTGATGTATTTTTTGGGGATCGATCTAAATATTTGAGCTTCAAAAATAATTGTAAATTATTTTTTGCCTTGAAGCCTAACTCATCAGGGAGCTCCACGCAGCAGGTTAAAATTGTCATCTCTTTGCTGTGTGGCGATCCCCAGGATTGGGCGTTTTCTTTGAAACCAGATGGTCCTATTCTGACTAATGTGAATGCATTCTTTCAAGCTTTGGGGTTGTTGTATGACGAACCTAATGCTATTGATCAGGCTGAAAAGACCCTGTTGGCATTAAACCAGGGTCGAGATTCTGCAGAGTTGTACTGTCAAAAGTTCCGAAAGTGGGCGGTCCTTACTACCTGGAATGATAATGCCTTGGCTGCTCTCTTTCGGAAGGGTTTGTCAGAAGCCGTAAAAGATACTATGGTGGGATTTCCTGTTCCCTCTGGTCTGGACGATTCTATGTCATTAGCCATTCAGGTTGATCAGCGTTTACGTGAACGCAGGATTGCACGAGAGGTGTTGCCACTGGTTGAACAGACGTCTGAACCTATGCAATGTGATAGAGTTTTGTCTAAGGCGCAACGTCAGGAGTTCAGAAGGCGTAATAAGCTGTGTTTTTTCTGTGGAGATGCCTCGCATATTATTTCTGTTTGTCCTAAACGAGAGAAACGCTTTGCACACACATTTTCTGTTGGTGGTGTTCAATCTAAGTTTCTTCTGGCAATTACTCTGATCTGCTCCCTGTCCACATTTTCCGCCAAGGCTTTTGTGGATTCGGGAGCAGCGCTAAACCTAATGGACTTGGATTTTGCTAAACCTTGTGGATTTCCGATGACACCTCTGCAGACGCCTATCCCTTTGAGGGGGATTGATGCTACTCCTTTGGCTAAAAATAAACCTCAGTTTTGGACCCAGGTGGTCTTGCGGGTCGCCCCAGACCATCAAGAAAATTGCAGATTTTTGGTGTTGCATGGTCTGCATGATGCCGTTGTTCTGGGGTTTCCCTGGTTGCAAATTCATAATCCAATTTTGGATTGGAAGTCTGTGTCTGTGGTGAGTTGGGGTTGTCGGTGTGCCTTTAGTGAGGCTCCGGTTTTTTCCACCTCTCCTCAGTCGCATGATGTTCCTGACTATTTGGCGGACTTTTATGATGTATTTAGTGAGAATGAGTCAGTCTGCGTCCTTGCCTCCTCATAGGAGTTATGACTGTGCAATTGAACTAAGCCCGGGGTGTAAATTTCCCAAGGGTCGGCTCTTCAATTTATCTGTACCCGAGCACGAGGCTATGCGGTCCTATATTAAGGAGGCGTTGGAGAAGGGTCATATTAGACCATCCTCTTCACCCTTAGGTGCCGGTTTTTTTTTGTGGCCAAAAAGGATGGTTCTTTAAGGCCTTGTATTGATTATCGTGCCCTCAATAAAATTACTATTAAATATCAGTATCCGTTACCCCTGATTTCGGATCTATTCTCTAGAGTTAGAGGTGCTTGCTGGTTTACCAAGCTTGACCTCAGGGGGGCGTATAATCTTATCCGCATTAAGCAGGGGGATGAATGGAAGACGGCGTTTAGTACTCCGGAGGGACATTTTGAGTACCTGGTGATGCCTTTTGGGCTCACTAATGCCCCTTCTGTCTTCCAGTGCTTCATGAACGATATTTTCCGAGACTTTGTCGATAAATTTTTGATTATCTATCTGGATGATATTTTGATCTTCTACAAGGATTGGGATTCTCATGTGGAACATATTCGGACTGTGTTCCGGATCTTGAGGGAGAATTCCCTGTATGTCAAAGGATCGAAATGCCTTTTTGGAGTACAGAGGATTTCATTTTTGGGATTCATTTTGTCTCCGTCAACTATTGAAATGGACCCGGCCAAGGTACAGGCCATTTATGATTGGGTTCAGCCCACTTCTTTGAAGGCCCTCCAGAAGTTTTTGGGTTTTGTTAATTTTTATCGGAAATCTATAGCAAAATTTTCTAGCATTGCCAAGCCATTGACTGATCTGACTAAGAAGGGTGCTGATGTGTTGAATTGGTCTCCGGAGGCTGTTGCTTCCTTTCAGGAGCTGAAGCGAAGATTTACCTCCGCCCCGGTTTTGCAGCAACCTGATGTCTCACTCCCGTTCCAGGTAGAGGTGGATGCTTCTGAGATTGGTGCAGGAGCTGTTTTGTCCCAAAAGGATCCTGTAACATCTAAAATGAATCCCTGTGCTTTCTTTTCCCGAAAGTTCTCTCCATCTGAACGTAACTATGATGTGGGGAATCGGGAACTGTTGGCCATGAAATGGGCATTTGAGGAGTGGAGACATTGGTTGGAGGGAGCTAAACATCAAGTTGTGGTCCTCACTGACCACAAGAATTTGATTTACCTAGAGTCGGCTAAACGCTTGAACCCTAGACAGGCTAGGTGGGCCTTGTTTTTTACACGTTTTGATTTTGTGGTCTCTTTTCTTCCTGGAACAAAGAATGTCAAGGCAGACGCCCTCTCTAGGAGTTTCTTTGCTGATTCTCCTGTGGTGACCAAGCCTGATACCATCTTAGGCAAAGGGGTAGTTCTTTCTGCCATCTCGCCCGATTTGAGACTTGCTCTGCAAGAGTTCCAGGAGGACAAACCTGATCGTTGTCCCAGTGGAAAGTTGTATGTTCCTGACCAGTGGAAGAAGAGAGTGGTCTGAAGTTCATTGCACTGCATTGGCTGGTCATCCAGGTATTTTTGGTACTAGAGATCTGGTGAGTCGCTCTTTTTGGTGGCCCACCTTGTCTCATGATGTCAGGAATTTTGTGCAGTCCTGTGGGACTTGCTCCCAGTCTAAATCTTGTTCTCGCTCTAGTGGGTTGTTGATGCCTTTGCCAGTCCCCAGGAGGCCATGGACCCATATTTCAATGGATTTCATCTCTGATATGCCGGTCTCTCAAAGAATGACTGTTATTTGGGTGATTTGTGATAGGTTCTCTAAGATGGTTCATCTTGTACCACTCCCTAAGTTGCCATCTTCCTCTGAGTTGGTGCCCCTGTTTTTGCAACAGGTGGTTCGCTTGCATGGGATTCCTGAGAACATTGTATCTGACAGAGGAGTTCAGTTTGTGTCTAGATTTTGGAGGACTTTCTGTTCCAAGCTGGGAATTCAGTTGTCCTTCTCCTCTGCTTTTCACCCTCAGACCAATGGGCAGACAGAGAGAACAAACCAGACCTTGGAGTCGTATTTGAGATGTTTTATTTCCGCTGATCAGGATGATTGGGTTTCATTTTTGCCCTTGGCCGAATTTGCTTTAAATAATAGAGCTAGTTCTGCCACTTTGATGTCACCTTTTTTTTGTAACTTTGGGTTTCATCCTCGATTTTCTTCAGGGCAGGTGGAGCCTTCTGCCTGCCCAGGTGTTGACACTGTGGTGGAGAGAATGCACCAGATCTGGGACCAAGTGGTGGATAAGTTATCTCTCTCCCAGGAAAAGGCCCAGCGGTTTTCCAATCGACATAGGACCATTGGTCCCCAGTTTAAGATTGGTGATATGGTGTGGTTATCATCAAAAAATATTGCTATGAAGGTGGCTTCTCCTAAGTTTAAGCCTAGATTTATTGGACCTTACAAGATTTTGGAGATTATTAATCCGGTCTCTTTTCGTTTGGCTCTTCCTGTCACATTTAAAATCCATAATGTGTTCCATAAGGCCTTGTTGAAGAGGTTTGTTGAACCAGTTGTTCCTGGGGTGGCACCTCCAGACCCTGTATTGGTTGAAGGTAACATGGAATATGAGGTAGAGAAAATTCTGGATTCCCGTCTGGCTAGACGGAGACTCCAGTATTTGGTTAAGTGGAAGGGTTATGGTCAGGAGGATAATTCCTGGGTCTCTGCCTCTGATATTCATGCCAAAAGATTGGTGCATTCCTTTCATTGGGCTCACCCTGATCGCCCTGGTGGCGTGGTTGAGGGTTCGGTGACCCATCCTCAAGGGGGAGGTACTGTTGTGAGTTCATTTTCCCCTTCGTCACTGAGGTCTGGTGAACTCCCTATTCTGGTAAAGGAAGGTAATGAGTCTGATTATCAGGCACCTGAGCCTGGTGAGGATGACTGGCTGAGTGGAGTCACTGTCTGGATATAAGGCTGCCGACGCCCTTCTGCCCTGCGGGTGATTTCTCTGTGGACTTCTAGGACACCAGTCTGATTCCTGCTTCCCTAAAGCTAAGTTTTCTGCTTTGCCTGTTTGCATTTATGTTTTGTTTTTGTTTTCCTTGCTTTTCTGGATTCTGCCATTCCCTGCTGGGATGAGCTGAATCTCCTTTTGCCGGTAGCTCTGTCTTCAGAATATTCCTGAGTACTGACATAGCTTTTTTGAAGCCTAGCATCTTCAGGGCCTTTTTCACTGTCAGTTTGTTGGCTCTTATTTTCATAGGGTTTTTCACGGATTGCAGACAGCAGCCTTCCTGTCCTTTCCTATCTAGGTAGTTTTGGTCCTGTCTTTGCTCAGTCTATCTTTCTGTCTGTGTTAGTGTTTTCATCTTGCTTCACCGTCATTATATGTTGGGGGCTGCCTATTGCTTTGGGGTCTGCTCTGGGGCAGTTTAGATTTCCCCTTTCTTTCTTTAGGCTTATTTAATTCTCCGGCTGTGATCGAGGGGTCTAGGGCATCGTAGGAACCCCCCACGGCTACTGTTAGTTGTTGTGATAGGATCAGGGGTCTGCAATCCGATAGCTGCCAACTGCTCTGGTTTTCTGGACTTAGCTAGCATTTCTGTTTTTGCCTCATACGGTGACTCATTCATAACAGCGCCCTGTGTGTTGGACGGTCTCAGGCAGAGACAGTACGTCCTGAATAGCACACAGACAGGACACGTGAGTTTTTTTTTCTGGTGTGTTTTTTTTTCCTTCTTTTCTCAACTCAGCCTGCGGTGGCTCAGTGGGAGTCAAGAAGGTGACAAGCGGCTTCCTGTAACTCCGCGGGGTTACGAAGGGGACAAGCGGCTTGCTGTAACTCGGCGGGGTTACAAAGAGGACATCAGCTGCTGTGTGTGAACAGCAACCGGTGGTGCCGGTAATTTGTGACAGCGGGAGCTGTGGCAGCGCCAGAAGGAACTGGTGTGGTGTTGTGCTTAAAGGGCCAGTACCAGCCCAAAAAGACATAAACTGTACTGTGTGAACTGTGGCATAAGAAGTTCTGCAGAACGGACATGGGGAAATCCCGAAAGGGGGCGGTGGCCCAAATCGGGGTGGTGGCCCAGAAAGGGGTGGAGTTCCAGAAGGGGGAGGTGATACAAATCGGGGTGGTAGCCCAAAAGGGGTGGAGTCCCAAAAGGGGGCGGTAACCCAAATTGGAGTGGTAACCCAAAAGGGTGTGGAGTCCCAAAAGGGGGTGGTGACCCAAATTGGCGTGTAGCCCAAAAGGGGGTGGAGTCCCAAAAGGGGGTGGTGACCCAAATTGGGGTGGTAGCCCAAAAGGGGGTGGAGTCCCAGGAGGGGTGGTGATCCAAATTGGGGTGGTTCAGGAAATGGCAGCACTGGTTGCCTCAGTGGGTATGTTTGGGGAACCGCAGTGTGTGTGTATGAGTTTTGAGGAGTGCGGCATGCATTTTCCTGATAACGACGGGCCACAGGTGTGTACCGTGATGCTGCACCGGGTAGGAGTCCCTGGTAGGCTGGACTCAAAGAGTCAAGTGACTCTGACAGGAACTCCTCTCGTTTTATCTCTGACCGAAAAAACCGTCAGGGTTCGCTGCGACCATGGGGTCATTGTGAATTATACGGTGATCAGAGTTAAGATTGAGATGACAAAGGGGAAGTGTCAAGGTGGTAGTATGCCACCAAACTTAGTGCATATCTTTGAGAGGGGCCGAGACTTTGTCGTGTTTGATGACGTATGGTCGGACGATGAAGACGTTTCGACTGTGAGGCCAGCGGACACTGAGACGGTGACACCTCCTGACATGGACAGGTCAGAGGTAGAACTGACCGGAAGAAGTACATCTGCCCAACTTACGGACCTGACGTCTCGTGACATGACGGATGGTGGGCTGGGAAATGAGACTGACGGGACTGACCCAGTGGTGCCCTTTGACGATATAATTAAAGAGGTAGTGGTGAGACACGTGCTGGACAAAAGAGAACAGGATCGTGAGATACAGCTGTTAAAGGAGACAGTGGAAGGACATCTCGAACAGGAAAGAGTCCTAAGGCAAGCAGCTGAGCACAGAGTGGATGAGCTGGAGAAGGAAGTCTCTGAGCTCAGAGGTCACCTATCAGCATGTCAAACTATAAACAAAGCTATAGTGAAGAATATGGAGGTACTCAGAGAGGCCCAAGAGAAGCATCAACAGGAGATTCTCCGGAGAGAGGATGAGCGTCGCTACATGGCAGAAGAGCCTGAAATAATGGACATTTACGCTTGCTTTCACCTGAGCTAAAGGCTATTCCTTGTGTTATGTGCTGCTTTATGGGTTATGAAGCAATAAACCCTATGAACTTTTAAAGGAGCGTGCCTCCTGATTGACTCCCGTTGCTTCTGAGCGAGTTGAATACCTACAATATGTATTCTATGTGTATATATTCTTATGATTCTAACATGTCAGTGTGATTTTTACTGTACAGTGCACTGAATTGCCAGCTTTTAAAAAACAGATCCATCAAAAAACAGATGGAAAAAATTATGCGACAGATCCGTTTTTTTCGCCGGATCCGCTAGCCAACGGATTGTGACTGATGGCAAAAAACTGATGTGTGAAAGTACCCTAAGGCAAACACAGTCTTAAAAATGACAAAGTGACCAAAGATATCTGCCTATAGATCAACAGATGATAACAACAGCCTATTTAACAACACACTCTATTAATATACTTTTTAGGATTTTAAAATTTTGTTTAAAAAATTATGTATTTTACGCAAGTGGTGAACTCAAAAGAAGCCGTGGCTTTTTGATAAGTGTTGGTCCAAAAATTATTCCTGTTTGGGGAGTAGAAAAAGGTTTGTTGCTTGTTAAATGAAAAAATGTTGACTATTTTAGGAACAGTAAAATATTTGCTGTCTGGAAAGACAAGAAGCAATGACTTCTTAATAATTCATGGAAAAATTATCCATATTATTTTGGCAGTAGGAACAGGATTGATGCTTTGAAAGTGAAGAAGCAAAGACATACAAAAATTATCACATTTGTGAGAGCAATTTCAAATTTATTTACCCTGAACAGGGTAGGTTTCTAAGGCCTCTCTCACACTTCAGTTATTTGCATCAGTTTAAATCCGCCAAAAAGGCAGACAAGCGGATCCGTTCTGAACTGATGTGAACGGATGGCACAGGATCCGTTTTTAGACGGATCCTGAAAATGAGGAAATTTAAAGGAAGCGCTGGCGAGAGAGAGAGAGAGAGAGAGAGAGAGAGAGAGAGAGAGAATTTTTTTTGTCCGGCACCCAGACAGAATTTGGGGTTAATTCAGTGTCTGGAGGATCCGCCGGCCAAAAAAACATTGCAAGCTCCGTTTGGAAATCTTTGAGGATGTTGATGGACAGTAACATTGTGGCGGATCCTCAAAAAAATGGATGCAACGGACGGCAATCAGTCAGGATCCGCCAATAATGAAAGTCAATGGGGAAAAAAACGGATCCGCAAAGAAAAATGGCGGATCCGTTTTTTTTCAAAATTGGCGGATCTTGACTGATTGTCAAAAACGGAAGTGTGAAAGAGGCCTAAGCAGTTGCAAAATACAGCTGCAGAAACAATGGACAGCAGTAGTTGTGTTGGGCCTTTTATTGGCAGTGACCGTGTATGTAATAGCAGTAGCAATTGCATAGATCAAAGTATGATAGGGTATGCAATGACATGTTTGGCCAGTAATACCTGCATTAATCCCCGTACACCCACAGCTGTGTGACTATTTCACGCACCGGAGTGCTATGCACCGGGCATGGCCAGCACCCCACATGTGACAACAAGAAGGTCAAACCTGTGCAAGCCTAGCTTTAATGTAATGCCTGGTTTGGTTTTTGGGTGGAGGTCCTTCAGAGACAGCACACTTTATAAAAAAGTGGAAGTCCTATGAACTACGATTTTTCTGTTAGTAAGACATCTTAAGGAAAACAAAATAATGATTGTTCTTAGAGTAATATCTATTTTATCACAATGTACTATAACATTACCACATAACCATCTGTGTCAAGTTGCATTACTTAAAGGGCTGAAGTGGTATAATTGTACAGGATAAATATTTTAAAATATTGTAGTGTGTATTTTGCGTATGTACTCATAAGATATCTATGACCTCAGATGAGTTGCAGCATTGTAGAGACAGGAAACCCCTCCAGCAACTTCAAGAAATACATATTCTCCTGGGAAACAGCTTTTATTTGAATGTCACCTGTGTTGCATGAACTTAAGGGAGCTGTTGGCTGAACGTGTACCTTCTAGTTACAAGACCCTCACACATATTAGAGCTTTAAATCTTCAGGCTGTAGAATATCAGTGAAAAATAAGGTTCTCATGTTCAAGACATCTATACTAATCCAAAAGTAGTGTTCCTTCTAAACTGAGAAATCTGAAAAAAAAAAGAGTCAAGAGAACATACTAATGAGGTCAACAAGCTCAATTACAGATATATCAGTCTGTAGAGTGTGCTATTTTATAACTCTGTCATTTACAGTCCACTCAGCTTGTAGAGGTCAGTGTCCAGAAGCCACCTACTGATGCATCTGAGGAAACAGATAATGGCATATAAATGATATATAATGATACAAAGATGATATGAAGTTGTTCCCAAACATCTCGGCCCCCTGCATGTGACTATCTGGCTGCTGGCAGCTGTAGGAATTATTGTACACTAGTGCCAGAGGGTGCCATAGTAATCACTTGCTACTATGGTAAAAAACAGACCACTTGCAGTTACATCAAGGGAAGATGCACACAACCACTTGTGTTACTGTATACAAGTGCTATCCAAGGTTTTGCCAGATAGCAGTCATACCCATAATATTTTACGGGACTGTGTACATTTCCGAGTGGTCCAAGGAAAAAAATAGGCTACATGTTTGTTTTTGATCCAAGCGTCAGATCAAAATTGTCAATGCAACTTTATGGGTATGTGGAAAACCTCAGATGACATCAGATGAGTACAGTCCAATCTTGGTGAAACTTTTTTTTAATTCTCTCCACCTCCGAGAAAAACTTATCCTGATCTGATCAAATTATGGTCAGAGTCTGATCAGCATAATTGTACTGGTTTTTTTGGATGGAGAGAAAAACGGTCTTGTGCACCTGCCCTAAGGGTCATTTATTGAAGGAAACCTGTCAGCAACTTTGACAGGTTCAAGTAGTCCAGTGAACAGTAAACTTATTGGTACCTTTCTATTGTCATTACATTGCCTGAATTATACCCAGATTTTGTGGTATGCAAATGACTTGCTTACTGCAATGAATACACTAATCGAAACTCTGCCTACTCAGTTATAAACATTCTTAGTGCCACCCTCTGTCTGTTGATTGATAGCTGACTGCTTCTGACATTAGCTAGGAAAGAGTGTGCCTGAGCTATTCAGTGATGTCCTTGCTTTTGCACCCATGGTGCATACAAGAAATCATATGAAAAAACCCTAACAACGATACTTTATTATTAAAAGACCAAAGGTCACACCACAGAGTGAACAGAACAAAAAACAACAAAAAAACGTGTCCAATCAGTACCCAAATAAAAACATGTAATGGGGGTTACCTAGGAGTCCCTATTATCGTCTAAGGCTCAATCCTTCCTTACTGCGGGGGTTGGCACCCTAGGGGGAGCGTTGTGGCGCCCCCGCTCAACGATGGCTGTCCCTGTGGACCCTGATGTACCCTACAGCCCCTGGGGATCCCTTCCCCGATGCTAAGGGGGCCCCTATCAATAGACAGAGATCAACTGTGTTAAAGAGGACCCTAATCCCCAAATACAATTAAAAATCAAAAGGAACACATTTGTGTACTGGCATTAAGGTGATGGCATATCAGTGACACGAGTCAAATAGATATAACAGATACAATAGATAAAGTCCACAGCATATAGATTATCATTAACCTGAGGTTAGATCAAAATGGCACAAAGATGCAACCTCCACAGATGATAAATCACTCAGTAGCCAAGAATTAGATGTATAGTGACCAATGCATGCCACCTGACTGGAGAAACAGTGCCAATAAATAAATAATTCAAACCCTCAGTGATCAAATGCTGCAGATACTCATCGTGTCAAACGCCTTCTGCCATATACATGAAGCACCTCGACGCGTTTCGCCCCATCTGGGCTCATCAGGAGGGCCGGTCTCAGTAAAAATAGTGTCCTGATGTGGTATGGCAGAAGGCGTTTGACACGATGAGTATCTGCAGCATTTGATCACTGAGGGTTTGAATTATTTATTTATTGGCACTGTTTCTCCAGTCAGGTGGCATGCATTCTTGGCTACTGAGTGATTTATCATCTGTGGAGGTTGCATCTTTGTGCCATTTTGATCTAACCTCAGGTTAATGATAATCTATATGCTGTGGACTTTATCTATTGTATCTGTTATATCTATTTGACTCGTGTCACTGATATGCCATCACCTTAATGCCAGTACACAAATGTGTTCCTTTTGATTTTTAATTGTATTTGGGGATTAGGGTCCTCTTTAACACAGTTGATCTCTGTCTATTGATAGGGGCCCCCTTAGCATCGGGGAAGGGATCCCCAGGGGCTGTAGGGTACATCAGGGTCCACAGGGACAGCCATCGTTGAGCGGGGGCGCCACAACGCTCCCCCTAGGGTGCCAACCCCCGCAGTAAGGAAGGATTGAGCCTTAGACGATAATAGGGACTCCTAGGTAACCCCCATTACATGTTTTTATTTGGGTACTGATTGGACACGTTTTTTTGTTGTTTTTTGTTCTGTTCACTCTGTGGTGTGACCTTTGGTCTTTTAATAATAAAGTATCGTTGTTAGGGTTTTTTCATATGATTTCTTGTTCTGAGACCCTTTATATTTGCCCATGGTGCATACACATTAGAACATTGAAACTTGTGCGCTCAGAAAATCAAATTACTTTTCAGAAAATCAATTTACTTTGCAGATGTGAGGCGAACACTGATCTGCGCAGGTGTGAGGATTCCTGGTCAGCTTTTGACATCAGAAGCAAAATCAGGTTCCAATAAACAGACACATCGAGGTATCAAACATATTTATACAGTTTTAGTAAGTGCATTTTTTCCACCCACTGCACTTAAAAACTAATTTGCATACAAAAAAAATGAAGATTCATCAAGATTCAGGAAAGGGAATGAAAATAAAAAAAGTACCAATGAATTGCATTTTTATTGGCCTACATGTGCATTTAAATGTTTTAGGGGAGGTTAATCTTACTGACAGATTCCCTTTAAGCTTAAGTTCCCACAAAGAACTTCTGGTGAGTTTTTGATGCTGCGCATCTCTGCGGCACAAAAAACGCAGAATCTCACAGTTCCAAAAAAGTGGATGGGATTTATAGAAATGTCCTGCCCACTTTGTAATTTTATACTCAATGTAAACTGACCTGCAGTGCGAGTTTCAAATCCGTAGCATGTCAATTTCATTTGCAGGCATGATAAGTTTTGACTCGCCCCCAGGGCCGTGGGGTATTCGGTGCTGGGCCCGTTGATTCCAATGGGAGATGTCACAGTGGCAGGGACCTGGTCCGTGGCCTTAGGCAGTCAATAAAAAAAGTGGTAGAGTGATGTGGATAAAGTTATTGAGATGATTCGTGACGCCACCTGTGGTTTCTGGTCAGTTTGATCAGCACTGCAGGGTTGCTTCTCTGGGACAGATGGTGTAGTGCAGCAATGATGTTGAAGTTCCCCACAGGTGGAGCTGTAGTCCAAGGGCAGTAGTAATAGGTGTTGAGGTAGATGGTGTGGTAGTGTAGAGCGAAGGATGCAGCAGTGCGGGGAACGTGGCGCAGGAATAAGTGGAGGACACATGGTCTTGTAGTTCCAAGGCTTTACTCACAGTCTGTTCCGCATACAGATGCCTACTTCGGTGCTGTGTCCTCCAGATGAGGGGCTCAGCCAACTCCCAGGCAAGATAGAGTACACCTTTCCAGCAATCCTACAACATATGCCTTTCCTGAACGTCTCTTTTCTAGCGCCTAAACTGAAGTACTTGTAGTTGTGAATTAAACTCAAGTTCCTCCTTCTAGATGTTACTTGGAACTCCACTCATACGGCAGATAGCTGTAGCCCGCTTTGGGGACTTCCTACTCTCTGGTCCCGGCTCACACCCGTTGCTATTGTGCCCCCGAGTCTTAGGTGGGAATAAAGTGGTAACAACTTCTATTCCTCCGGTTTCTGCTGATGGAACTTCAGTATCCATACAACCTCGGACCCCGGACTCTGGACCATGCGCTTTAACTTAAGGAAGGGCTCTGCTTTCACCCTTGTCCTCAGTTCTCTTCTCCCCACGTTCCATACTAATCTATCTTCATTCTGAAGAATTAGGCTTTCTCTTGCTCTTTCCCGTGCCAACAGCTCCAGATCACAGGAGTCTGCTGCAGCACTTGCTTTCACTCCATCCCTCTCCGGTGATCTTCTCTCACTAACTGACTCCTTCCTAACCTTCTTCCGCTCTCTTGTGCAGTCTAAGCTCCACCTGCTTCCCCAGCACCCTTCGTGAATCAAAGCAGCTGACTTACAGGGTACTCCACTATTCTAAAGTGTCTGTGCTTGGTTCAGGTGTTGGAGTGTGGTCAGGCGTCTCCACCTTACCTGGATAGTGGGGTACCACACCTCAGGAGGAGGTGCAGTACCTCTGTGGTGGCTGAACCCTCAGGGGCACCACAGTTTTATGTGCAGATTTTCTTTAGATATAGAAAATTGGTTGGTAAAAAACGTTTTCAGTGTGTTTCCATTCACGGTTGTATTTGTATCAGTGCAGTTTTGTCTAAGCCAAATGCCAAGAAGATTCCAAAAGAAAGCAGTTTTATTTAAAACATTACATACCAAAAAGAGACAGAAAATGCATAGATTAAAAAGCAATCAAAATGTATGTAAAAAATGCACTCAAAAATGCAATGAAGAAAAAACACAAGTAGTCTAATTTACCTAATATATACAGAAGTGGTGCAGATTATCTTCAACATCAAAAACAAGCCAAATACTTATAGTAAGAACATAGCCTTAGGCTAGCCTAAGAAGCATATTGCAGTATTGAGTCACTACATTAGGCCTCAATAAAACGTCCCATTTTTACACACTTGTTTTATACATGCTTTTCACAGATCGGATAGAACACATGCTCATTATAGTCCATGGGACTGCTCTCTTGTCTGTGTGCTTTGCAGGCAGTGTCAGCAAAAAAAATGTTGACATGTTCGTTTTTGATTATAGGCACAGCTCAAGCTCGCCAATGTTAGGCTGTGTGTCAGTGATAAACTCAGACAACACAATCATGGTATCCTAGTTGCATCATATTGCCATTCTTTCTTCGATAGGTCACTGAGGGTGTATGTGCAAGAAGTCTTTATATATTCCCATGTTTTTTACATGCGTGTTTATCGCGTTTTTGACACTGTGGTTTTTGCCTCTTTTTGACATGTCATGTTTTAAGTAAAGCTGCATTATTTTGTAACTTCCTAGCATTTTGTCTTAACAATCATATGTTGATACAGTAATGTGTGGATTGCATGCATTTTTAGTGGGGTCTCACACATTTTTAACCTGCAGATTTTCCACATGTAATGCAGTTATATCATAGAATCGTAGAGTTGGAAGGGACCTCCTGGGCCATCTGGTCCAACCCCCTGCTCAAAGCAGGATTCGCTAAATCATCCCAGTTAGATGTCTGTCCAGCCTCTGTTTGAAGACTTCCATTGAAGGAGAACTCACCACTTCTCGTGGCAGCCTGTTCCACTCATTGATCACTCTAACTGTCAAAAAGTTTTTTCTAATATCTAATCTGTGTCTCCTCCCATTCAGCTTCATCCCATTGCTTCTAGTCTTTCCTTGTGCAAATGAGAATAAAGTTGATCCTTCTACAATGTGACAGCCCTTTAGATATTTGTAGACAGCTATTAAGTCTCCTCTCAGTCTTCTCTTTTGCAAACTAAACATTCCCAAATCCTGCAACCTTTCCTCATAAGACAGGGTTTGCAGACCGGTCACCATTCTGGTCGCTCTTTTCTGAACTTGCTCCAGTTTGTTGATGTCTTTTTTAAAATGTGGTGCCCAAAATTGGACACAATATTCCAGATGAGGTCTGACCAAAGAGGAGTAGAGGGAAATAATTACTTCACGTGATCTAGACTGTATGCTTCTGTTAATACATCCTAGAATTGCATTTGCCTTTTTTGCTGCTGCATCACACTGTTGACTCATATTCAGTCTGTGATCTATTAGTATACCCAAGTCTTTTTCACATGTGCTGTCACTTAGCCCTATTCCTCCCATTCTATATATGCTTTTTTCATTTTTATTGCCCAGATGTAGTACTTTGCATTTCTCCCTGTTAAAAACCATTCTGTTAGTTGCTGCCCACTTCTCCAGTTTATTTAAATCTTTTTGAATCCTCTCTCTCTCTTCTCTAGTATTAGCTATCCCATAGTTGAAGTTCTATGGGAAAAATCTGCACATAAAACTCAGCACAGGTCAGTTTATGCTGCAAAAAAATTAAAATAAAATGGGAATGAGATTTTTATAAATCCTATCCACTTTGTTGGAATTGTAAGATGCCGCATGTTTGCAATAAATGTCAAAAAGTTGGCAAAAGCTCATTGTGGGACCTTAGTGCAAACCTGTCAGCAGTTTTAGCCGATATAAGATACGGTCACAGTCTTTCAAGGCTTATCTACAGCATTCTATAATGCTGTAGAAAAGCCCCCGATCCAACCTGCAAGAGAAGAAAAATAAGTATTAACATAGTAACATAGTAATATAGTTTTGAAGGCTGAAGGAAGACCTTATGTCCATCTAGTTCAGCCTATTTTTAGTGCAGCTGTTCTGCATTGTTGATCCTGGGGAAGGCAAAAAACCCACAGAGTAAAAGCCAATTTTCTCCATAGGGAAAAAAATTCCTTCCCCTAAGCTGGGTCAACCATCTACCTATAATATTATGTTATTCGTAACCTTCTATACTGTTACAAGAAAAGCATCCATTCCTTTCTTAAATTCATTCAGTGAGTTGGCCATCACCACTTCCTCAGGAAGAGAATTCCAGAGCCTCACTGCTCTTACCGTGAAGAACCCTCTTCTATGCTGGTGCAGAAATTGTCTTTCCTCCAAACGAAGAGAATGCCCCCTTGTTCTTGTCACAGTCCTTGGTACAAACAGTTCATTGGAGAGAACTCTTTATTGCCCTCTGATATACTTGTACATATATATTATGTCTCCCCTAAGTCTTCTCTTTTCTAGAGTAAATAGACCTAATTTTGATAACCTTTCTGGGTATTGTAGTGAACCAACTCCATTTATCATTTTAGTAGCCTGCCTTTGAACCCTTTCAAGTTCAGTAATGTCTTTCTTGAGCACCGGCGTCCAAAATTGCACACAATACTCCAAGTGTGGTCTGACGAGTGATTTGTACAGAGGGAGAATTATGTTTTCATCTCGTGTCCCCAGACCTCTTCTAATGCATCCCATGACCCTATTTGCTATGGTGGCAGCTGCCTGACACTGGGCACTCCAATTTAGCTTCATATTGACTAAGATGCCTAAGTCTTTTTCCATGTCTGATTTCCCCAGCAGTTTCCCATTTAGTAAGTAATTGTAGCATCTGTTTCTCCTTCCCATGTGCATAACCTTACACTTATCTGTGTTAAACCTCATTCTCCAATTTACTCAAATCTGTCTGTAGTTGCAAACTGTCCTCCTTTGTGTTAACTACCTTACATAGTTTTGTATCATCTGCAAATACTGGTATTTTACTGTGTAAGCCATCCACTAGATCATTAATAAATATATTAAATAGTAGGGGGCCCAATACAGAACCCTGTGGTACCCCACTAGTAACCCTGTCCCAATCTGAGTATGCCCCATTAATAACCACTCTTTGTTTTCTATCACTAAGCCAGCTACCTACCCATCTACACACATTTTCCCCTAGCCCAAGCTTTCTCATCTTACTTACCAATCTTTTATGTGGGACAGTGTCAAATGCTTTAGAGAAGTCGAGATAAATGACATCCAATGATTCTACTTGGTCCATTTGAGAGCTTACATCCTCATAGAAGCTGATCAGGTTAGTTTGACAGGAGCAGTCCTTCATAAATCCATGTTGATATGGAGTTAAACATTGATTAACATTGAGATATTCCATAATGGTATCCCTTAGAAACCCTTCAAAAATTTTACCCACAACAGATGTTAAGCTTACCGGCCTATAGTTTCCAGGTTCCCTTTTACACCCCTTTTTGAATATTGGTACCACCTTTGCTTGCCGCCAATCAAAAGGAACAGACTCTGTTTCTATAGTCTTTAAATATAAGGAATTGAGGCCCGTCTATCACATTACTTAACTCACTTAATACCCTCCCTTATTATACTCACTTGCAGGGCGGTCCGGTCTGATGGGTGTCACAGGTCCAGCACCTCCCATCTTCTTGTGATGCCGCCCTCCTGCTTGTTTCACAGGCTCCCTAGCGTCACGCTCCTGCGCAGGCATACTTATCTGCCCTGGTGAGGGCAGAGCAAAGTGCTGCAGTGTGCAGGTGCAAGAAAATGCCAGAGAGGCCCAGCGTCTGCGCACTGCAGTACTTTGCTCTGCCCTCAATAGGCCAGATAAGTACGCCTGCTCAGGAGCATGATGCTGGGAGCCATGAAGCAAGCAGGAGCGCTGAGATCATAAGAAGATGGGAGGTGCCGGCCCTGAACCTGCGACACCCCACGGACTGGACCGCCCCCTGGGTGAGTATAATAAAACTTACTTTTCTTAGGCTTGAGTCACACTAGGGAGAAATACAGACGAGTGATATGCGCAAAAAAACTGCATTGCACTCGTCCCAATGTTAATCTATGGGGCAGCACTCATCAGCCGATTTTTTTTCTCAGCCGTATTATACGTGCTGAGAAAATCGCAGCATGCTGCGATTGTCACCATATTACGCCCATAAAACGCCAATACAAGTCTATGGGGGCAAGAAAAATACGAATTACATACGGACCAGACGTGTGACTTGCGAGAAATACGCATCGTTGTCCTTTAACAAAAGCTGGCAATTCAGTGCACGATACATGAAATCACACTGACATGTTTAATAAAGAATAGAAAGGATATATACACATAGAATACATATATATATATATATATATATATATATATATACACACGTCATTGAGACCCATATACACTCACTGGCCACTTTATTAGGTACACCTGTCCAACTGTGTGTTAAGACTTAATTTCTAATCAGCCAATCACATGGCGGCAACTCAGTGCATTTAGGCATGTAGACATGGTCAAGACAATCTCCTGCAGTTCAAACCGAGCATCAGTATGGGGAAGAAAGGTGATTTGAGTGCATTTGAACGTGGCATGATTGTTGGTGCCAGAAGGGCTGGTCTGAGTATTTCAGAAACTGCTGATCTACTGGGATTTTCACGCACAACCATCTCTAGGGTTTACAGAGAATGGTCCGAAAAAGAAAAAAAATCCAGTGAGCGGCAGTTCTGTGGCCGGAAATGCCTTGTTGATGCCAGAGGTCAGAGGAGAATGGGCATACTGGTTCGAGCTGATAGAAAGGCAACAGTGACTCAAATTGCCACCCGTTACAACCAAGGTAGGCAGAAGAGCATCTCTGAACGCACAGTGCGTCGAACTTTGAGGCAGATGGGCTACAGCAGCAGAAGACCACACTGGGTACCACTCCTCTCAGCTAAGAACAGGAAACTGAGGCTACAATTTGCACAAGCTCATCGAAATTGGACAGTAGAAGATTGGAAAAACGTTGCCTGGTCTGATGAGTCTCGATTTCTGCTGCGACATTCGGATGGTAGGGTCAGAATTTGGCGTAAACAACATGAAAGCATGGATCCATCCAGCCTTGTATCAACGGTTCAGGCTGGTGGTGGTGGTGTCATGGTGTGGGGAATTTTTTTTTGGCACTCTTTGGGCCCCTTGGTACCAATTGAGCATCGTTGCAACGCCACAGCCTACCTGAGTATTGTTGCTGACCATGTCCATCCCTTTATGACCACAATGTACCCAACATCTGATGGCTACTTTCAGCAGGATAATGCGCCATGTCATAAAGCTCGAATCATCTCAGATTGGTTTCTTGAACATGACAATGAGTTCACTGTACTCAAATGGCCTCCTCAGTCACCAGATCTCAATCCAATAGAGCATTTTTGGGATGTGGTGGAACGGGAGATTCGCATCAGGGATGTGCAGCCGACAAATCTGCGCCAACTGTGTGATGCCATCATGTCAATATGGTCCAAAATCTCTGAGGAATGCTTCCAGCACCTTGTTGAATCTCTGCCACGAAGAATTGAGGCAGTTCTGAAGGCAAAAGGGGGTCCAACCCGTTACTAGCATGGTGTACCTAATAAAGTGGCCAGTGAGTGTATATGTGTATATATCTATATATATATTTTTTTAGATTTTGTAGTGTTCTACATAGCATAATAGCTGCTAAATCATTTGTCAGCTTCTGTAAATTCATTACAGAACCCGACATGAAATGTCACATGGTTTACATACAGTAAAACATTTCATTTATTTTTTTATATGTCTTTGACTAATAATTGGATTAGTGTATGTGTGTAAAGTTTTGGACATGTTGGCGTTAAATTAACGGGTAAATTCATTGAAAAAAATTGTGTGGGCTCCCGCGGTATTTTCTCCCCCAGAGAGGGAAAGCCAGTGAATGAGAGCAGATATTACTAGCCTATAGAGGGACTATTGTTTTTGCCCTCCACGGCTAAAAAAATGTGCCCCCAGCCACCCCAGAAAAGGCACATCTATAAGATGCGACTTTTCTGGCACTTAGCCCCTCTATTCCCATTGCCTTTAGAGGTGGCTCATGGGTTAATAATAATGGGTTAATGTCACCTTGCTATTAAAAGGTGACATTAAGCCGGGTTAATAATGGAGAGGTGTCAATAAGACACCTATCCATTATTAATCCTATAGTAGTAAAGGGTATAGAAAAGACACACACACATTAATTAAAGATTATTTTAATGAAATAATTACATCAAGTTTTTGACCAAATTTATTATGCTGCCAATCCAACTGAATCCCTTGTTCTCCTGTAAAAGAAACATAAAATAAAAAAACAACAATATCCATATCTGTCCACAGTTCAGTCAGGTCCCCCTCTGCAATCCATCACAAGGGGTTAACTAGTTTACAACAGGGACTGGTGCTAATGCTACCGGCCCCACTTTATACCACTGCAGTATATATGAAATCATGTCTGCGCAGGCACCCTGGCTGACCAGAGATGAACTGATTAGCGTGGGAAAGTGTCTGAATTTTTTCCCATGCTGTCAGTTCACCTCAGGTCAGGCGGGGACTCCGCACAGTCTCAGTGACATCAGCGGCAGTCAGTGAGGCTGCATGGAGTCCCCGCCCGACCTGAGGTGAACTCATAATAAATTTGGTCAAAAACTTGGTGTAATTATTTCATTAAAATAAATTTTAATTAATGTGTGTGTCTTTTTTTTAACCCTTTACTACTATAAGATTAATAATGGAGAGAGATCCAAAGGAGGAAAAGAAGGACTGCATTCACCGGGCTATTGAAGAAAAGTTGCTGCTTTATTGACACATGTGTTACATGTCGGCCAGGGGGAGTGAGAAAGGGAGTGGACAAGAAGCTGACAACTGCCGTTTCACGCTACACCAGTGCTTCAAGGGGTCTGGTGGCTGGGGGCAGATTTTTTTAGCCAGGGGGGCAATATCCATGGTCCCTCTCTAGGCTATTAATATCTGCCCTCACTCACTGGCTTTCCCTCTCTGGGGGAGAAAATACCGTGGGAGCCTGCGCAATTTTTTTCAATGAATTTACTTGTTAATTTAACACCTAGAGTTCCAAATTTTTACACATACAGTACACTAATCTAATTATTAGTCAAAAACATATATAAAACTAAATGAAATGGTTTACTGTATGTAAACCATGTGTCATTTCATGTCGGGTTTTGCAATGATTTTACAGAAGTAGGCAATTGATTTAGTGGCTATTCTGCTATGTAGAAATCTATGAACTATATATATATATATATATATATATATGCATTCTATGTGTACAAATCTATTCTTTCGTGTGGTGTTTTAACCTGCCATTGGGATCCATTATATCTACATTTTGCAGGCCGGCGAGGAAATCTCGTCATACGGATGCCATACAGAAGTCACACGGATGCTTAGATGTGAGAAAATTGCATTCTGGCATTACAATTGGATGACATACGGATCACTGTTCATGAAACATTTGTGCAATTCTGGTCCGTGAAAAACGGACCAGATTTTTATATGTGTGTGACTCCAGCCTTATTTTTCAGGTTGGATCAGTGGCTTATCTACAGCATTATAGAATGCTGTATAAAAGCCCTAAAAGGCAGTGGCAGCATCTTATATTGGAATCATATATATATATATCCCTTAAAAATGGTACTTTATTGTTTAAAAACCACAAATGTGGTATACACCAGAAAAAACGTGACTAGAGATGAAAAACAAAAATTAAAGTGTTCAAGCAAAAAGCCCATACTAAGGTGACACCTTGGAATCCCTCGTAAAGACTAAGCTGTATCCTGCCTGTCCGCGGAGGTTGGCACCCTAGGGGGGAACGTTGTGGCGCCCCCGCTGAACGATGGCTGTCCCTAGGGGCCCTGATAAGCCCTACCGCCACTAGTGGTCCCTTCTACCCAATGCAAGATACGGGAACCCCTATCTCTAGACAGAGACCAAGCTGCTCTAAAGAGGACCCTGTGTCCCAAAGAAAGAGGTTAAAATTTATTAGAACACATATGGCAATCGGTGGTCAAATTTGAGCAACAGACATCATAATGGAAAAAAGCAGTTGTGAATAGTGCCTCAATCTCATGTAAAAGATCTCTTGATATATGGAAAAGGCACTGACTCTAATAAGTCATAACACACAGAACGGATAAAGGCTATATCCCATTGCTGTATAAATACAGAAAAACGCAGAACTGCCACAGCGATACTCATCTGCATTTTCTGCCACCTGCCAACAACCAGTTAATGCCTCAGGATATAGCCTTTATCCGTTCTGTGTGTTATGACTTATTAGAGTCAGTGCCTTTTCCATATATCAAGAGATCTTTTACATGAGATTGAGGCACTATTCACAACTGCTTTTTTCCATTATGATGTCTGTTGCTCAAATTTGACCACCGATTGCCATATGTGTTCTAATAAATTTTAACCTCTTTCTTTGGGACACAGGGTCCTCTTTAGAGCAGCTTGGTCTCTGTCTAGAGATAGGGGTTCCCGTATCTTGCATTGGGTAGAAGGGACCACTAGTGGCGGTAGGGCTTATCAGGGCCCCTAGGGACAGCCATCGTTGAGCGGGGGCGCCACAACGTTCCCCCCTAGGGTGCCAACCTCCGCGGACAGGCAGGATACAGCTTAGTCTTTACGAGGGATTCCAAGGTGTCACCTTAGTATGGGCTTTTTGCTTGAACACTTTAATTTTTGTTTTTCATCTCTAGTCACGTTTTTTCTGGTGTATACCACATTTGTGGTTTTTAAACAATAAAGTACCATTTTTAAGGGATATATATATATATGATTTGACTTGAGAACCCTTACAGTATTACATTTGAGATTGTCAGCATCTTATATTGGCCAAAACTGCTGACAGGTTCGTTAGACCAAAACCCAAAAGTAAATTTCAATGACTAATTTCAATTTCAAAACTAATAACTTAGCTTCCTTAGGTATCCATGGTTATGCAAAAAGAAACTAGCTAACTGTCACTATATCAGTGGTACATTTCTATTTGGAGGTATTTGCTATTATTATTTTTATTACACCTACTACATACTGGGATAGGATCTTGGAGATGGGATTATGCACTAAAAATTGCTACATGCACTACTTTGATTTACATTCCTAATCAGACCGACTCATTATAAGTCAATGTGTAGACAAAAGATAGTCACATAAGAGTTACCATTCACATGTGATGCTTTTCACTAGTTTTTACAAATATTAAGACAATAAACAGTATTTGACCTCTATTAGTTATTAAGTTGCTGATGTAAAAACTGTACAAAATGGACAAGGATGGCACACTGATGTAAAAATGATGAAACACAATGTACTGTAGATGCAGAAACGTCATTTTTTTCTGGATGAAAAAAGAGCCGATCTTGCACAAGTTTGTCTGAATTCGGCCTTAATTTGCTGGATCAGAATTTTATCAGTGCCTAGTCATTGTGTAAGTATTTCATCAGTCTTTCTTTCATGCAAAAAAAGTGGAACGTAGTTTCTCATACTTTTTATAGAAGTCAGCAAAAAATGACAGTGCACTGAGCTAGGATGCAACTAAGGCCTCTTTCACACTTCCGTTTTTTACAATCAGTCACAATCCGCCAGGTTTTGAAAAAAACGGATCCTCAATTTTTTTTTGAGGATCCGTTTTTTTCCCATTGACTTGCATTAATGTCGGATTGTGACGGATTGCTGTGCGTTGCATCCGTTTTTTGTGAGGATCCGCCAAAAGTTGCTGTCCGTCACCATCCTCAAAAATTTCAAAACGGAGCTTGTAACGTTTTTTTCTCTGGCGGATCCTGCAAACACTGATTTAACCCGAATTTCTTTCTGGGTGCCGGACAAAAAAAAAAAAATATTCTCTCTCTCTCTCTCTCTCTCTCTTCCTTTGAATTTCCTCATTTTCAGGATCCATCTGAAAACGGATCCTGTGCCATCCGTTCACATCAGTTTAGAACGGATCCGCTTGTCTGCCTTTTTGGCGGATTATAACTGATGCAAAAAACTGAAGTGTGAAAGAGGCCTAAGGTGGCATAAATGTGTTGGTCGAGTTTTCTAGATATAAACATATACTGTATATACAAATGTATATATTTGTATATATCAGTGGAAAACTCACATGTATACTCTCATATATATATATTCACATATGTATGACACACGCACATTCTGCATATGTTTCCCTTTCCAGATTTTAGCTATTAGGGTCGCTAATCCTATCATTTTGTTTTGCAGATTTCTGTTGCCCTCTCTTGAAATACAGCAATTGCACATTAATATACATGCCTTGTTTTATGCATCACATAAGGAAAAGATTTGGATTTCTTGTAAGAGTACTGTTACTATGCAGCTGTTTCAGATCAGTGTCAGCATGTAGGTACTTAGTAAATTTTTCTTCCTCCTTCTTTAAAAAAATCTTTTTCCAAGGACTCATAACCTCTTCGCTCAGCACAGGTGAAATAAATTTGTAATTGTGTGCACCTGCTAAATAAATTGCCTAAAAATAAAAACTGGCTGGATCCTATAGCTGAGTTTGGTCCACATGGAATTTAGTGGATTTTGTTAATGGAGCCATACGGTAACCAAATTTCTTGATCTCTTAGGATGGGAAATAAACATATTTTTTTCAGGAGATTTTGAAATCATGTAAAGAAGAATCTGGAGATTATGCTACAGAAAAACAATGTTAAAATGACTATAATAAGAGCACCATAAGTATGTTTAAGTACTGTGTATATCACCAGCCTTATAATTCAGGTGAATTTTCTGTGTGTTGACGATTTTTATTATGCCTGTTTCACACGTCCAGATAATTCCGGTACCGGAGAAAACGGTCCCAGAGCTATCCGTGTGTCCGTGTGGATACGTAGGCCATCAGTGTGACATCCGTATGCTGTCTGTGTGTTACGTCCATGTGCTGTCCGTGTGAATACGTATCGCTCACAAAACGGATCACACACGGACTGCACACTGACGTGATCCGTGTGCGGTACGTGTTTACACGCACCCATTGACTTGTATGGTTCCATGTGATCCGTGCTGTCGCACAAAAACTGACATGTCAGCATATTTTGCACACGGACACACGGTCCGTGAAAGCACGCTGATATGTGCATAGACCCATTCATAAGAATGGGTCTACGGGTGTCAGTGTCTACGGTACATGAGAAAACTGTCACTACACGTACCGGAGCCACTGACGTGTGAAACTGCCCTTAGACAGCACACAGACCAATTGGGTATGTTCTATTCTGATTCTCAAAATTAGATTAGAGTAGGACATGCTCTGAATTTCATGGATCTCATTCTTTGATCCGTGATTTTAATAGATGTCTAAAAACACATCCATTTGACTCAAAGGGTGGGTGTGCTGTCTGATAAAAAATCGGGTAGCACTAAGACATTTCACACCGATGTGTGAATGCAGCCCTAGAACTTGATCAGCCAAATATATTTAATGTTCATATGGTGTCTGATTGCAAAAGTGATAGAATATGGACAGCACACTAACCAATGCAAGTAAATGTGGTACTTTTAAATGAACGCTTCTACAAACAGACCCAGTAGCATATATGGGGGAGGAGCATTTGCCCCGGTTGTAGCTAGTAGGGGTATGCCTGATTTGGTGGTTCCGAGGTGTCTCCCAGGCTGCAGCATTTTGCACCCCTCCACCGAGTGGGAGTTAAAGCTTAGGTGGCAATGGGTCTTCAAAATGGACAATGACCCGAAGCATAGTGCCAAAATGGTAACAAAGTGGCTTAAGGATAACAAAGTCAATGTTTTGGAGTGGCCATCATAAAGCCTTAATCTCAATCCTATTGCAAATTTATGGGTAAAGCTGAAAAGGCAGGTGCGAGCAAGGTGACCTACAAACCTGGATTAGTTACACCAGGTTTGTCAGGAGGAATGGGCCCAAATTCCGACCAACTATTGTGAGAAGCTTGTAGAAGGATATCCCAACCGTTTGACCCAAGTCATTCAGCTTAAGGGCAGTGGTACCAAATACTAATGAAATGTATGTAAACTTTTGACTTTGCAGTAAATAATAGAAATGTCTTAAAACATTCTCTCTCATTATTCTGGCATTTGGCAAATATTAATAATTATTTCAATCCAAATTGACCTAAAAGAGGAAAGGTTTATTCTGATTTCATATCAGATATTGAGAAAACCACGCATTGTGTCTTTTTATATAGTGTATGTAAATTTCTGGTTTCAACTGTATGTCTTAGCATCCTAGAAGAATCAAGGAGAAGAAAATCAAGTCTATTAAATAAATTCCTTTCAACTTTTACTAGAGTAAATGTTTCACTCCAGCTTTTGGATAAAACAAGTTCAGCCAGAAAACACTTCAGGAACTAGTTGGATGGCTGACTTGTTCTGCTGGTGACAACAAGAGTGTGATGTCTTTGCTATGCTCTATGAAAAGGGGACAATAGAAAGGCCCTAAGTGCCCTCCCCTGGATGTTGTTGCGTGATTAAGAAGATAGGATCAGTAAACTTCCTAAAGCCTGAAGGATGAATTGATGTTTTTGAAGCCTTATTTGGGAAAACAAGGGAAGCAAATGTTCAGAGTCTTAAAAACCTCTTGCCATGCCTTAGAAAAAAAATACTTAACAAGGGATTACTCTCTTGTTTCATTCATATTGAATGAAAGACATTTAAGAGACAGTGTTTTTCCTGAAATATTTGGTTGTACTCCTTTATGTCACCAGTGAAGAGATGTGCAAGGTCCAGTGGAACAGAATGGTCTGAGGATCTATAAACAGGCATCTTACAGGTCAGACAGAGTAACAACCCTTAGGAACTTAAAAATCTCCAAGGGAATCTACAAACTCAGAAATTAAAAACTAATTGCACTGTGTTACCAAAGTTTTATCCCTCGGACAATTCTGAGTGTTCGTGATAGATTTTTTCATGCTGATTTCATAAATTACTTCAGAATTTTCCTATCACATAAGGTTTTTGAGAAATGATACAAATTATTATAACATTCTGTTAAAATTCTAAAAACTCATACAGTGGGGAAAAAAAGTATTTAGTCAGTCAGCAATAGTGCAAGTTCCACCACTTAAAAAGATGAGAGGCGTTTGTAATTTACATCATAGGTAGACCTCAACTATGGGAGACAAACTGAGAAAAAAAAATCCAGAAAATCACATTGTCTGTTTTTTTTTCATTTTATTTGCATATTATGGTGGAAAATAAGTATTTGGTCAGAAACAAGCAATCAAGATTTCTGGCTCTCACAGACCTGTAACTTCTTCTTTAAGAGTCTCCTCTTTCCTCCACTCATTACCTGTAGTAATGGCACCTGTTTAAACTTGTTATCAGTATAAAAAGACACCTGTGCACACCCTCAAACAGTCTGACTCCAAACTCCACTATGGTGAAGACCAAAGAGCTGTCAAAGGACACCAGAAACAAAATTGTAGCCCTGCACCAGGCTGGGAAGACTGAATCTGCAATAGCCAACCAGCTTGGAGTGAAGAAATCAACTGTGGGAGCAATAATTAGAAAATGGAAGACATACAAGACCACTGATAATCTCCCTCAATCTGGTGCTCCACGCAAAATCCCACCCCGTGGGGTCAGAATGATCACAAGAACGGTGAGCAAAAATCCCAGAACCACGCGGGGGGACCTAGTGAATGAACTGCAGAGAGCTGGGACCAATGTAACAAGGCCTACCATAAGTAACACACTACGCCACCATGGACTCAGATCCTGCAGTGCCAGACGTGTCCCACTGCTTAAGCCTGTACTTGTCCGGGTCCGTCCGAAGTTTGCTAGAGAGCATTTGGATGATCCAGAGGAGTTTTGGGAGAATGTCCTATGGTCTGATGAAACCAAACTGGAACTGTTTGGTAGAAACACAACTTGTCGTGTTTGGAGGAAAAAGAATACTGAGTTGCATCCATCAAACACCATACCTACTGTAAAGCATGGTGGTGGAAACATCATGCTTTGGGGCTGTTTCTCTGCAAAGGGGCCAGGATGACTGATCCGGGTACATGAAAGAATGAATGGGGCCATGTATCGTGAGATTTTGAGTGCAAACCTCCTTCCATCAGCAAGGGCATTGAAGATGAAATGTGGCTGGGTCTTTCAACATGACAATAATCCAAAGCACACCGCCAGGGCAACGAAGGAGTGGCTTCGTAAGAAGCATTTCAAGGTCCTGGAGTGGCCTAGCCAGTCTCCAGATCTCAACCCTATAGAAAACCTTTGGAGGGAGTTGAAAGTCCGTGTTGCCAAGCGAAAAGCCAAAAACATCACTGCTCTAGAGGAGATCTGCATGGAGGAATGGGCCAACATACCAACAACAGTGTGTGACAACCTTGTGAAGACTTACAGAAAACGTTTGACCTTTGTCATTGCCAACAAAGGATATATCACCAAGTATTGAGATGAAATTTTGTTTCTGACCAAATACTTATTTTCCACCATAATATGCAAATAAAATGAAAAAAAAAACAGACAATGTGATTTTCTGGATTTTTTTTTCTCAGTTTGTCTCCCATAGTTGAGGTCTACCTATGATGTAAATTACAGACGCCTCTCATCTTTTTAAGTGGTGGAACTTGCACTATTGCTGACTAACTAAATACTTTTTTTCCCCACTGTATATGAACTTTTTCTGAAACAGTATATTCTGAAAGTGCCACTGAAGTAACATAAATCGCTGATCTACACATATGCAATCATTTATTATGCGAATTCCGCGCAGGCGCAGTGAATCATTCGGCTGACCATGTATGGAGCATGTCACATCTCCTGGGCAGGGGAGGAATCAAAACACAATACTGACATACTTAGAGCATGGCGGAATGGATCATGACCTTCAATGCCGTTCGTTGTACCAATGATATGGAGAGCAAATGAAACATGATATTCAGCAAAGAACAAGAAATCAATAGAATTTCCTAATCTTCCTTCAGCCATAAGACCAGTGCCACACAATGAAAGTCTTCGTGTTCCAAAGCCATCCAAAGTATGGACACTGGAGGCTGACGAAGATGAACTAACAATGTCAGTGGAAAATTAAACTGCTGCAGACCCAGACTTTGAGCCTTCTACATCTAATCCACATCTGTTCACTCAAGCTGATCTGAGTGACTTGTTCAGGGATAATAATAAATAATCTTTATTTTTATATAGCGCCAACATATTCCTCAGCGCTTTACAGTTTTTGCACACATTATCATCACTGTCCCCGATGTGGCTCACAATCTAAATTCCCTATCAGTATGGCTTTGGAATGTGGGAGGAAACTGGAGTACCCGGAGGAAACCCACGTAAACACGGGGAGAATATACAAACGCCTTGCAGACGTTGTCCTTTGTGGGATTCCAACCCAGGACTCCAGTGCTGCAATGCTATCCACAGAGCCACCGTGCTGCCCTAAGAGATTTGAAATTGTCAAAGAGGCAGGCAGAATTATTGGGCTCAAGGCTGCAAGAACGGAATCCCTTATTACCTGGAACAAGAGTTTCTGTTTTTTGCAGTCGTCAAGAAGACCTTAATCAATTTTTCAACCATGTCGACAGTTTAACCTTTTGCAACGACGTCTTGGGTTGTTTGGTGCTCTTGGATGCAAACATGACCTGAAGGAATGGCGACTGTACATTGACTCGTCACGTCAGTTTTAAGTCTGAAGGCTGTTTTACTACACAACGGAAATATCTATCCTTCTATACTTATTGGACATGCCGTGCACATGAAAGAAACGTATGAGAATATGTAGTTACTGTTGACCCACATTAATTATAGAAATTATAACTGGAACATATGTGGTGATCTAAAAGTTGTTGCACTTCTTCTTGGACTGTAGCTTGGATATACCAAGTATTGTTGCTTTATTTGTGAGTGGGACAGTCGTACACGAGAAATGCGCTATTTCTGAAAGGACTGGCCATGCCATGAAAACCTGGTTGCTGGACAGAAGAATGTTAAACATAATCCTCTCGTAGATCCAGCAAAAATATTTCTCCCTCCTTTGCATATTAAACTTAGGCTTATGAAGAAGCAATGAACAAAGAATCGGAAGCCTTTTCTTACTTGCGACAGAAATTTCCAAGAAAAAGTGATGCAAATATTAAAGAAGGTATTTTTATTGGCCCACAGATCAGAGATATAATGAATGACAGTAGCTTTGATGGTCTTTTGCAAGGTGCTGAACAAGAGCCATGAAGAGCCTTTAAAGATGTGACCTCAACTTCCTTGGCAACAGCAGGGCACCGAACTTTGAACAACACGTGGACAACATGCTCACAGCATATCATTTGATGAAATGCAATATTGTTGTGAATTCTCTTCCTGGGCTCCCTCTGGTGGTTACTGAAGGTAGTGGAGCTGTTCAGATTGACAGAGGTGTTGTGAGTTCTCTTTCTGGGCTCCCTCTGGTGGTTACTGGAGGCAGTGGAGCTGGTCAGATTGACAGAGACTTGCCACCTGATAATGATGATGACGATTGGAGATCAGGAGTTTCTGACTGGTGTATTTAAGACAGCTGACTTCCTTCAATCCCTGCTGGTGATTTTCTTCCTGTGCCTTCTGAGGTCTGATGTCTGATGTCTCCTGCTCTGGTCCTGCATGGTTCAGCTAAGTGGTTCATTTGCTAATCTTTTTGCATTTGATCTGGTTTTGTCTATCTCTGCTTTGTGCAGGTCAGCTTGCTCCTGCTGGGGCTGTGCTGAATCACCTCCCATATGTTACTGCTTGTGTCAGTTTGTTCTGTCCCCTGTTATATTGGTCTCTTTTTGCTTTGCTTTCAGTATATACCAGAGTACTGATATAGTGGAGGCGAAGTCGTGTGACTTCAGTGTTTTTTGTGCATCAGACGTGTTGGTTTTTTCAGGGTTTTTGCGTGATTTGAGACAGTGTCTTTCCTTTCCTGTCCTGTCTAGTCAGTTTGGGCCCCATCATTGCTCAGTCTATTTTTCTGCCTGCGTTTGTATTTTCATCTTGTCTCATCGATAATATATGTTTGGGGGCTGTCTATTCCTTTGGGGTCTGCTCCGGGGCAATTTAGATGTCACCTTTCTTGCTTTAGGCTGAGTTAGTTCTCCGGCTGTGCCGAGGCGTCTAGGGCAATGTAGGTACGCTCCACGGCTACTGCTAGTTGTCTGGATAGGATCAGTGGTCTGCATCCGCTTAGTTACCAACCTCTCTGATTATGTCACTAAAAATGCATTTTCTACATTCTCACTTGGACTTTTTTCCAGTCAATCTTGGTGCCGTTAGCGATGAACAAGGTGAAAGACATTGCGCTGATGGAGAAAAGGTACCAGGGAAAGTGGAGAACGTCAATGCTGGCTGACTATTGCTGGAATCTTATTCGAGAAGCATCTGACACGGATTATAAACGAAAGTCATCTGCAAAACACTTTTGAATTATTGCTTTTGGTACTGACATCGATGCACATGTATGTAGTGTCTTGGACGTCATAATGTAGACTATAAACTGTTGTTTCTTAACCCTTTACTGACAGAATAGTGTGATGGAAATATATACATTTCATATAGATCTCACTTGCATATATTCTTATATACTGATATACACATGTATACATATATATATGATCACAACTAACATTTACTTTATAGTCAATTGCTCAGAATGGCCCAGTGACCTCGTCAGCTAGCCAGCCAGGAGAACCAACATTGTCTTGTGGTAGCATTGTCTTGTGATATATTTGCCAGACATGAGAAAGAGGAAATAACAACAGATGCTAAAACTGATGCCTGGTCATGGCTCAGTTTCAGGATAATGGGTAGAGTAAATCATATGATGCCAAAATCACCCTCATGTCGGACACTGCCATATATGTCCATTTACTCAAATAGCCAATAGCATTGAAACACAAGCCATATGTTAATTGACTAACCACTCCTTTCTGTACGTAATTATAAAACCATGCATGTGCAATAAACTGGCAGTCCTGCTGGAATGAGATGCTGCTAACAGGTGTTTAGCGTCTTCTTTTCCATTGAGCGCTCAATGAGACTCTGTTCTAATTAAGACAGGCCACAGCACACACAGAGAAATATATATCTATGCAAATTTCCATATCATCTGGCGCCCAACGTGGGGAAGTGGACGAAACGCACGGGGACCCTGCTGACCGGAGAGACGGAGGTGTCGGCTAAGGCCTTGGCTCATGGGAACGGAGATTTGTGCAACTCCATAAGTAAGGTAAGAAAATCTAGTTATCTTACCTGAATGTCCCCTGTGCCCAGTCCGGGTCTGTACCTCTAACCGGTCAGGTGTGGTCGCCACCGCATCCCAGGTAGTGTAAAAGTTCACGCCCTTATCCAAACCCTTGGATAAGCAAGTTGTCTGCTGCGTGTCCTGTATGTGTTTTGATCTGGGAGAGAGCTGGTGGAAACTGTGATTGATTGTGCTTGTGGTTGCTGGGAAACCGATAACAGGACGTTGAATCTCTCTGGCTAAGTTAAGACGGTTCCCGCACACACACGGATGGTGTCAGTTTTAAGGAGGTATCACAGGTGAATCCCTCGGGATAGGCTGTCACGGTTCCCGCACACACATGGATGGTGTCAGCTTGGAGAGATATCACAGGCCGATCATTGGAGAGATTATCATGGTTCCCGAGTGCACGCGGATGGTGATAATCTAATGGGGTATCACAGGGCCCGTCTCCCCGGACGGAGGGTGATACATCCCGGCGCCAACCAAAGAGTGCCTGGTGTGATTGGCAGTTATCGGTTACCTGAGCTGCTTGCACTACGGGTCACAAAACAAAGAAAGCCTCGATTTCTCCCCGGACGTCTAGATCTATGATGATCTGAAGCAGAAAAATTTTTTCTTCCTTTTCTTTTACACTTCCTCTGATAAGGTGCGTCTCTGATATTTTTCATATTGTTGCATCTGTTTTTGTGCTGTGTTTTCCACTGATCACTCTTTGCTCTTTGCCTTTTGGTGAAGATTTTTGGGGAAAGCTGGGTTGTTTGAGCGGTATATATATATGCTATTGTTCAGCGTGCCCTTTTGTTTTCAGAGATGCTGCTTAACTGAGAGAGATAGGGCAAATGAAAGGGAAAGTGCCTGTCTTGCATCTGTGCACAGAAAAAACAAAAACAAAAAAATATATATATATACATTGTTGGAAGTTGTACTGATTTTTGGATTTTCCAAGTTTTACCAACTTCTTGATTATTCTTTTTGTCTTCTTTTTCTCCATTTTCTGAGTTTTTATTAGTTTTTCAGTTTCTTTTTGAAGTTTTTATAAACATTTTTTTTTGGCCTTTTTTCTTTTTTTCAAAGCAAGTTTTAAAAGGGTTTTAGAGTTTTTTGAAGTTTTTTTTTAATCTCCTGTTTTTGAAGTTTTTGGAATAGACACAGTAGGTGTGATTCAGAAAGTTAAGTATGTGGATTTGCAGGGGCGGCTTCTGAAGCTGCAGCATGGCATAATGTATTGAAAGGAAAAAGGGAAGTTAGTTAGTTGAAGCTGAATTGCTGTCTGCGTTTTATAAAGTAGCAGCGGACTTACAGCATAAAAGGTACTAAGAGTTATGTGAACAGGAAAGGATTATTTTTATGTGTACAAGATAGGAAAAGGTGTTTTCAGCGGAATTCTAAGCTGTGCCATTTGTGAGGCACCCCGTTTACTCCCCCGGATGAAGGCACCGCAAGTCCAAGCATGCCTTCTCTGACTGTAGAAAAGGGGAAGGAATCCGCTCCTCCCTCCCTCTCTTCTCTCCCCTCTTTCCTCTCTTTCTCTTCCCTCCTCATGTCTCTCTCTCCCCTCCTTCCATCTCCTCTCCTCCTTCCCTCACCTCTCCTCCCTCGCCTATCTTTCCTCCTCCTCCGTCTATCTCCTTTCCTCCCTCTCTCACCTCTCCTCCTTTATCAATATTACGTCAGCAGGAAGTATCCCCCGCTTTGAGGTGGGCTTCAGCGGTGAGCCCACCTTAAAGCCGCGACATGTCAGCTGTTTTTAACAGCTGAGATGTGCCTGCAATAGGCACGGGCAGAATCGCGATCCACCAGCGCCTGTTAAGTAGTTAAATGCCCGCTGTCAAACTCTGACAGCGGGCATTTAAATGCACTTCCGGACGCGCAGTGACAACCCCCGTCACGTGATCGGGCGTCATCGCTGCATTGCCATCACAAGCAGAGGTCTCTGAGACCTCTATGGCTGTTGATGGCAGATTGCTATGAGCGCCACCCTGAGGCTATTGAACCATGCCAAAAGTAAAAAAAAAAAAGTGTTCAAATTTATAAAAAAAAACCCCATAAAAGTTCAAATCACCCCTCTTTCGCCCAATCAAAATAAAACAATAAAAAAAATCAAACCTACACATATTTAGTATCGCCATGTCCAGAATCGCCCGATCTATCAATAAAAAAAAAGATTTAACCCCTTAGCGACACAGCCAGTTTGCAGCTTAATGACCAGGCCAATTTTTACAATTCTGACCACTGTCCCTTTATGAGGTTATAACTCTGGAACGCTTTAATGGATCCCGCTGATTCTAAGACTGTTTTTTCATGATATATTGTACTTCATGTTAGTGGTAAAATTTCTTCGATAAGTCTTGTGTTTATTTATGAAAAAAATGGAAATATGGCGAAAATTTTGAAAATTTTGCAATTTTAAAACTTTCAATTTTTATGCCCTCAAATCAGAGAGATGTGTCACACAAATTTCTTAATAAATAACATTTCCCACATGTCTACTTTACATCAGCACAATTTTGGAAGCAAAATTTTTTTTGTTAGGAAGTTATAAGGGTTAAAAGTTGACCAGCGATTTCTCATTTTTACAACAAAATTTACAAAACCATTTTTTTTAGGGACCACATCATATTTAAAGTCATTTTGAGGGGTGTACATGACAGAAAATACCCAAAAGTGGCACCATTCTAAACACTAGACCCCTCAAGGTGCTCAAAACCACATTCAAGAAGTTTATTAACCCTTTAAGTGCTTCACAGGAACTAAAGCAATGTGGAAGGAAAAAATTAATATTTAACTTTTTTTTGCAAAAAATTTACTTCAGAACCAATTTTTTTTATTTTCACAAGTGTTAAAAGAGAAAATCAACCACAAAATTTGTTGTACCATTTCTGCTGAATACGCCGATACCCTATATGTGGGGGTAAACCACTATTTCAGCACACGGCAGAGCTCGCAAGGGATGGAGCGCCATTTGACTTTTTCAACGCAGAATTGGCTGGAATTGAGATCGGATGCCATGTTGCATTCGGAGAGCCCTTAATGTGCCTAAACAGTGGAAACCTCCAACAAGTGACCCCATTTTGGAAACTAGACCCATTAAGGAACTTATCTAGATGTGTGGTGAGCACTTTGAACCCCCAAGGGCTTCACAGAAGTTTATAACGTAGAGCCGTGAAAATAAGAAATCTATTTTTTTCCACAAAGATGATCTTTTCGCCCCCAAATTTTTATTTTTTACAAGGGTAACAGGAGAAATCATACCCGCACAGTTGTTATGCGATTTGTCCTGAGTACGCCGATACCCCATATGTGGGGGGAACCACTGTTTGGGCGCATGGGAGAGCTCGGAAGGGAAGGAGTGCCATTTTGGAATGCAGACTTTGATGGAATGGTCTGCGGACATCATGTTGCGCTTGCAGAGGCCCTGATGGGCCTAAACAGTGGAAACCCCCCACAAGTGACCCCATTTTGGAAACTAGACCCATTAAGGAACTTATCTAGATGTGTGGTGAGCACTTTGAACCTTCAAGTGCTTCACAGAAGTTTATAACGTAGAGCCGTGAAAATAAAAAATCAATTTTTTTTCCACAAAAATGATCTTTTCTCCCCCAAATTTTTCTTTTTACAAGGGTAACAGGAGAAATCATACCTGCATAGTTGTTATGCGATTTGTCATGAGTACGCCGATACCCCATATGTGGGGGGGAACCACTGTTTGGGCGCATGGGAGAGCTCGGAAGGGAAGGAGTGCCATTTTGGAATGCAGACTTTGATGGAATGGTCTGCGGGCATCATGTTGCGCTTGCAGAGCCCCTGATGGGCCTAAACAGTGGAAAACCCCCACAAGTGACCCCATTTTGGAAATTAGACCCCCTAAGGAACTTATCTAGATGTGTGGTGAGCACTTTGAACCCCCAAGCGCTTCACAAAAGTTTATAAACGCAGAGCCGTGAAAATAAAAAGTCTTTTTTTATTTCCACAAAAGTGATTTTTTAGACCCCAATTTTTAGACCCCAAAGTTGGCAAATAATGGAAACCCCTCAATTCTTGCTCCAACCCTAACCCCAACACACCCCTAACCCTAATCCCAACCCTAACCCTAATCCAAACCCTAATCCCTAATCCTAATTCTAACCCTAATTCTAGTTCGCCCTAACCCTAATTCTAACCCTAGTCGTGACCCGAGCCCTAACCCTAGCCCTAGCACAACCCTAACCCTAACCCTAGCCTAACCCTAGCCCTAACCCTAGCCCAACCCTAACCCTAGCCCAACCCTAAGCCTAGCCCAACCCTAACCCTAACCCTAGCCCAACCCTAACCCTAACCCTAGCCCAACCCTAACCCTAACCCTAACCCTACCCTAACCCTAACTCTAGCCCTAACCCTACCCTAACCCTAACCCTAGCCCTAACCCTACCCTAACCCTAACCCTAACCCTAGCCCAACCCTAACCCTAACGGAAAACTGAAAAAAAAAATATTTTCTTTATTTCATTATATTGGCCTATATAAGGGAGTGATAAACGGGGGGTTATGTACTATTTTTTTTATTTTGATCACTATGATCGTTTATCATAGTGATCAAAATAATGAATGGAATCTGCCGGCCGGAGCCGGCAGATTCCCGGCGGGCGCACTGCGCATGTGCCCGCCATTTTCAAGATGGCGGCGCCCATCGGAGGATGCCGGCGGGACGTGGGACCACCGGGAGGGGACGGAGGGCCACGGAGAGGTACCGGGGGGATCGGGGACCCTATTTCTCTCTCCTCTGATGTGCGATCACATCAGAGGAGAGAGAAATTAAATGTAAAATCGCAGCTTTTTTTTTTTTTGCGGTCGCCGTTATAGGGTTAATAACGGCGATCGCAAAAGCGGGGGTCGGTAAAAACCGACCGATTCATGTTCTCTGGGGTCTCGGCTACCCCTGGCAGCCGAGACCCCGAAGAAAATCCGACACTGGGGGGCGCTATTCACTTAAATCACAGCGCCGTGAATTAACGGCGCTGTGGTTTTAGTACCCTTAATTACCGCCGTTAAAAGGCGTATCGGCGGTCGTTAAGGGGTTAACCTGATCGCTAAACGACGTAGCGATAAAAAAAATCAAAACGCCAGAATTACGTCTTTTTGGTCGCCGCTCCATTGCATTAAAATGCAATAACGGGCAATCAAAAGAACATATCTGCACAAAAGTGGTATCATTAAAAACATTAGCTCAGAATGCAAAAAATAAGCCCACACCCAACTCGAGATCACGAAAAATGGAGACGCTACAGGTCTCGGAAAATTGCTCAATTTTTTTTTTTTAGCACACTCTGTATTTTTTTTCACCACTTAGATAAAAGAGAACCTAGACATGTTTGGTGTTTATGAACTCATAATGACTGGTAAAATCATAATGGCATATCAGTTTTAGCATTTAGTAAACCTAGCAAAAAAGCTAAACAAAAAACAAGTGTGGGATTGAACATTTTTGTGCAATTTCACCGCATTTGTAATTTTTTTGTTTCCGTTTTCGAGTACCCAACATGGTAAAACCAATGGTGGTGTTCAAAAGTACAACTCATCCCGCAAAAAATAAGCCCCCACATGGCCATATTGATGGAAAAATACAAAAGTTATGGCTCTGGAAAGAAGGAGAGCGAAAAACGAAAACGAAAAATCTAAAAAGCTCCACTCATGAAGGGGTTAAAAACTTTATGTGATACAGACTTTTGGAGCACATATTCATGTTCAGCATATCAAAATCTGTAAGATACAACTAAATTTTCTCAGGGGACAAGAGCTTCCCTGAAATTTATTGCGCAGTGTCATTTGAACAACTTAATATACAAGAAAAACAACACAATGTTCCATAATACGGTAACAAGACCACTCCACAATTTCACAACCAGAAAAACACCACAGAAAATGAAGGAGAAAAAATGTCCACAATCTTATATCAAAAATATGTATTTATTTTGTTACAAAAACATTATATAGTATCTGCAATATTTAATCTCACATAGACTATATACCGCAAAGTTATGGGGCTTAATCTTGGGCTTTAATCCTGCTGTTCTATAAATTTACGGTATAAGATTAAACTGGTTGTCCAGGACTATAATAATGATGACCTATTCATTAGATATGTTATTAATCATTAGTATCAGAGCAGTGTTGGTCCAAATCCGTCCCACCTCCCCCGCACCCCGGCAGATTCCACAGTATCCAAAGGTGCACCCTGTGTGGAGCCATATGACCAGAGATTGGTGCACTGTGTAGTGGCCGTTCCTTGATATTGCAGCTCAGCTCCAATTCACTTCAAATGCATTTTTTGATGGGGGTGGGGGTAAATCTTTTTAAACCTTTTTTTTTTAAATTTTTTTCATATCACTTCAAGGCTCGTGCAATACACTGCATTGCATTGCTGTATTGTCATTTCAGCACTTTTCTACTAAAAGTAATGTAAGTAATGTAAATAAGAGTAGAAGGATGGCAGAAACAATGGTCTTCAATGGGCCGCAAGCTCCATATTAGCATTAGCATCAGATTGCAGGGGGCTGATAGAGTTGGACAGATTAGAAGAGACAGTCACAATTAACCAATGAATCTAAGGAGTTGAACTGCCATAATTTACAGTGGCGACCAAACGTTAAGCATTTTTTTAAAGCGTGATTACTTCTGTCTCGTTGTTGTGATGACATTGCCATTGTCAAACACAATTTTTATCCTTATAGCTGACAACCACTTGCTTCCAGTTTACTAAAATCACCAGAAAATTGGAATTACAACAACCAGACAGAAGTAATCACACTTTAAATAAATGCAAAACTTTTGGTCACCACTGTACACTAGTTTCAATTCTGGCATTTACAACCAAGTGTCATCTGTATGATTCAGCCAGCACCTGTCATAAATATAGAATCATAGAATGGTAGAGTTGGAAGGGACCTCCGCGGCCATCTGGTCCAAGCCCCTGCTCAAAGCAGGATTCACTAAATCATCCCATACAGATGTCTGTCCAGCCTCTGTTTGAAGACTTCTAATGAAGGAGAACTGACCACCTCTCGTGGCAGCCTGTTCCACTCATTGATCACCCTACCTGTCAAATAGTTTTTTCTAATATCTAACCTGTGTCTCTTCCCATTCAGTTTCATCCCATTGCTTCTAGTCTCTCCTTGTGCAAATGAGAATAAAGATGATCCTTCTACAATGTGACAGCCCTTCAGATATTTGTAGATACCTATTAAGTCTCCTCTCAATCTTCTCTTTTGCAAGCTAAACATTCCCAAATCCTGCTACCGTTCCTCATCGGACATGGTTTGCAGACCGGTCACCAAGTCTTTTTCACATGTGCTGTTGCTTAGCCCTATTCCTCCCATTCTGTATATGCTCTTTTCATTTTTATTGCCCAGATGTAGTACTTTGCATTTTTCCCTGTTCAAAAACATTCTGTTAGTTGCTGCCCACAGCTCCAGTTACTTATATCTTTTGAATCCTCTCTCTCTTTAGTTTTAGCTATCCCTCTTAATTTTGTGTCGTCAGCAAATTTAATTAGTTTACTCTCAATTCCTTCATCTAAATCAATGATAAAGATGTTGAACAATACAGGGCCCAGGACAGAGCCCTGTGGTACCCCACTTGAGACATTCTTCCAACTGGATGTGCAGCCATTTACGACCACTCTTTGGGTCCGATCACTAAGCCAGTTATGAATCCACCTAACAGTTGCCTTGTCCATTCCATACGAAGTCATTTTTTTAATAAGGATTGTGTGAGATACTTTGTCAAATGCTTTGCTGAAGTCAAGATATACTATATCTACAGTATTTCCCTGATCCACCCAGTCAGTGATTCTGTCATAGAAGAAAATTAAGATAGTCTGACATGACATATTAATTACAAACCCATGCTGACTCTGTTTAATCACTTCACTCTTATCCAGGTACTTACATACATGTTGTTTAATAATTTGTTCAAAGAACTTTCCTGGTATAGACGTTAGACTCACTAGCCTATAGTTCCCTGGGTCCCCCTTCGTGCCCTTTTTGAAGATGGGAACATTTGCTCTTCTCCAGTCTTCTGGGACTTCTCCTGTTCTCCAAGACTTTTCAAAGATTATTGAGAGTGGTTTAAAAATTTCTTCTGCTATCTCCTTCAGTACTCTGGGGTGTAATTCATTTGGACCTGGAGACTTGAATTTATTTAGTTTATTTTGGGAAAATATAGTTTTTACTGCAAAAACAGTGTAATGATGGAACAATAATAAATTAAAGGGGTTGGAAATTCTGATGCAATCTCTACCTACCCATAAACAAACATATATTTATTTTATTATTTACTATGCTTGCTTAAATAGCACCATTAACTGCTGCAGCACTTTACAGACATTATCATTACTGTCCCGATTGGGGCTCACAGTCTATATTCCCTATCACTCTTAAAATTGTGGAAAAAAACAGAGTACCGGGAAGAACAGCATTCAAACGTGGCGAAAACATGCAACCTCTTAGCAGATTTTGTCCTCTGTGGCATCTGAACCCAGGACCCTAGAGTTGCAAGAGTTCTAAGCACTGAGTGACAGTACTTGCATAGAACATTCTAAGCTCTCTCCCCCATCCTTATTTTATACAACAGCACAGATTCTATGTCCCATGGTGTCCATTTATCTGGCATGTAGACAGTAGATATTTCATCTACTGCACCCATATGCATCCTTTCCTGGCTGTTGTAATCTTTTCTTGCGAAGATCAATATAGATAAACAAGACACTCATACAGTATTAAGTGGTGCTCAAGTAGGGTGTCCAGCCCATCTTATCCACAGAGAGAAAGCTTGGCACTCAAAAAATTTTTTTTGCAGTAAAAGATTCCATTTATTAGCATCCAGGTGACAATTATGTTAAACATTTTCGGTCCCAGATAGGACCTTCATCAGAACTGGTTCAGAGAATGGGAGCGCTTACCCACAGCGACAGAGGTCGCACACCACATATGCGCTGCTGCACACACATCCCAGGACAACATTCAGGCATCTTGTCTCATTGAGGTGTGAATACACAAGGCGTTCTGATGAAGGTCCAATCTGGGACCGAAAACGTTTAACATAATTATCACCTGGATGTTAATAAATGGAATCTTTTACTGCAAAAAAAAATTTTGAGTGCCAAGTTTTCTCTCTGCGGGTAATCTTTTATTGCATTATAATCTTTACCTTTATCATTATTCATATACATTTTGATGGATTAGTGGGGAATAAACCTTTTGTTTTCTTTAAAAGCAGCAAGCAATTGGCTCTAGAACAAAATAAAATAGGATGGTCTTTTACTCATCCTTTGGGTCCTTTTATTGATGGGGACCATTATTATTCCAGAACAAAGGGTCAATAGGGAATGCTCATGAAGGTTAGTTCAAATCATTAATACAAGCCACTAAAAAGTAGAATTGTGAAAGCTCAACAGTGCTAAGATAGTTTATAACGTCTGTAAGAGATTTTTACAATTTTTTACGTAAACAGGAATATGCAAAGGTCAGAGATAAGATGGATTGTGACTTAACCAAAATATTTAGCATTCTGTAAAGGGTGCCTATAGCAAATATTAGTTTTGCATCTTCATCAGAGCAATCCTACAAGGGATTCTTCAAAGTTAGAAATGGTAGAATGTTAGACAGAGCATAAACTACCACCATCCTTACACTAGAATTAGTCTGGAATCAACATATGTGCATTTCTCCTTATTTCCTGAACATCTGTATGCAGACTAAATAATACATTCTAACAGGTACCCTGCTCCATCTGTTACAGTAACACTGTAATAGAAACCTAACAAGAAGCGGCAGGAGACAACCATCCTTCATCAATGTTTGTTTCCTTATTTCCCTTTACTGGCTGCTGTGTTTGAAAATGCTCCACTACCTATCATCTCTGCTCATATTCTCCTTCCAGCTGATCACGCACAGCAGTTGTACAGTGCAGATAAGCAGGTGTTAAGGACCTGTAGACTGAGTTTTCATGAACTACTTAGTGTTCTCTGAAGTTTGATATTTGAGACTCCTTTTCCTCTTTAGGAAGTGTGCACCTGGAGATACCTACATCTGTTCCACTCAGTCACCTGAGGCAATAGCTGGCGGCTTCAGAAAATTATCAGAGGCTTAGATCATTTACTGTATGCACTAAATTAACACAAAAAAATTAATAAAGAAATATTGTTCTGGCTACTAATTTACATGATACTTCTTACACTAAGGTTACACAATCAAATCAAATACTATTACAAGCAATGACTTAAAGTTACATGCAAGTTTTTTCCAATCAGCATCACAAAAAATGTTAATTTGCAGCTATGGTTCCATAAGATATCTCCATATAATAATTAGAATGGTGTTGGGGACATGGAAAGTGGATTCTTTTTTAGAGCTCCACTGTTCCTTATTGGTTCAATACTTGAGATGGATGGACACCTGGAAGTTCGGGTCCAGCGGGTTCGGCCGAACAGTTACAAAAAGTTCAGGTACCAGAACAGCACCCAGATCCAAACTCAAACCCCATTCACTTTAATGGGTGGCCTGAATATCCAGTGTTTGCCTCGCAGTCAAGTGCATGACAGCGTGGCAAACACTGCTTCTGTTCGGCAATTACACCATCACCACTGGTCAGACAGCCTCGGCTGTTATGATTGAGTCACCGAGGAGGAAAAAACAAAACACAAGCTCAGCCCAGAAAATCAGAGAGGTTGGAAACTAGCAGATTGCAGACCCCTAATCCTATCACACAACTAGCAGTAGCCATGGAGTTTTCCTACGGTGATCCTAGACACCTCGTCACAGCCGGAGATCTAAATAAGCCTAAAGAGAGAAAAGGGAAAAACTGACTGCCCCAGAGCAGACCCCAAAGCAATAGGCAGCTCCCAACATATAATGACGGTGAAACAAGATGAAAACACCAACACAGATAGAAAGATAGGCTGAGCAAACGATGGGGCCCAAGCTAACTAAAAAGGACAGGACAGAAAAGCTGCTGTCTGCAATACGAGAAAACCCTGCTAAAAATATTACCAACACAACTGATAAGCAAAAAGGACCCTGAAGTCACTAGACTTCAAACCCTATATCAGCACTCAGAATATTCTGAAAGCAGAGCAAAAGAGAACACTGATCAAGGAATAAGAATCCAGCACACCCCCTGCCGAGGAAGGCTGAACTCAAAAAACAAGGTAAACAAAACCAAAACTAATAAATTCAATAGCAGAGCGAAAACTTATCTTTGGGAAGCAGGAATCAGACTGGTCTCCAAGAATCCAGCAGAAAAATCACCAGCCACTCAGAAGGGCGTCGGCTGCCTTATATCCAGTCTGAAGTTCCTGTTACCCAGTCACAATCCACCTGGTTTCTTTCATCCAAATCAGCCTCACTACCTTCCTTCACCAGAAGAGGGAGATCCTCGGACACAAAAGGTGAATGAACAGATGAGCTCACAACAGTACCTCCCGCTTGAGGAGGGGTCACCGAACCCTCATCCAAGCCACCAGGCCGATAAGGATGAGCCCGATGAAAAGCACGCACCAATCTTTCGGCATGAATATCAGAGGCAGAGACCCAGGAATTATCCTCCTGACCATAACCCTTCCACTTAACCAAATACTGGAGTGTCCGTCTAGCCAGACGGGAATCCAGTATCTTCTCTACCTCATATTCCATGTTACCTTCAACCAACACAGGGTCAGGAGGTGCCGCCATAGGAACCACTGGTTCAACAAACCTCTTCAACAAGGACTTATGAAACACATTATGAATCTTAAATGTGACAGGAAGAGCCAACCGAAAAGAGACCGGATTAATAATCTCCAAAATCTTGTAGGGTCCAATAAATCTAGGCTTAAACTTTGGAGAAGCCACTTTCATAGAGATATTCTTTGATGACAACCAGACCATATCACCCACCTTAAACCAGGGACCAATGGTCCTATGCCAGTTAGAAAACCGCTGGGCCTTTTCCTGGGAAAGAGACAACTTATCCAAGACTTGGTCCCAAATCTGCTGCATTCTTTCCACCACAGTGTCAACCCCTGGACAGGGAGAAGACTCCACCTGCCCTGAAGAAAATCGAGGATGAAACCCAAAGTTACAGAAAAAGGGTGACATCAAAGTGGCAGAACTAGCTCTATTATTTAAAGCAAATTCGGCCAAGGGTAAAAATGAGACCCAATCATCCTGATCAGCAGATATAAAACATCTCAAATAAGCCTCCAAAGTCTGTTTTGTTCTCTCCGTCTGCCCATTGGTCTGAGGGTGAAATACAGAGGAGAAGGACAACTGAATGCCCAACTTGGAACAAAAGGTCCTCCAAAATCTAGAGACTAACTGAACTCCTCTGTCCGATACAATGTTCTCAGGAATTCCGTGGAAGCGAACCACCTGTTGCAAAAACAAGGGCACCAACTCTGAGGAAGATGGCAACTTAGGGAGTGGTACAAGATGGACATCTTAGAGAATCTATCACAAATCACCCAGATAACAGTCATCCTCTGAGAGACAGGAAGATCAGAAATAAAATCCATTGAAATATGGGTCCATGGCCTCCTGGGCACCGGCAAAAGCATCAACAACCCACTAGAACGAGAACAAGGCTTAGATCGGAAGCAAGTCCCACAGGACTGCACAAAATTTCTGACATCACGAGACAAGGCAGGCCACCAAAAAGACCGACTCACCAAATCTCTAGTACCAAAAATAACCTGGATGACCAGCCAACGCGGAGCAATGAACCTCAGACATCACTTTCCTCCTCCACTGGTCAGGAACATACAACCTACCACTGGGACAATGCTCAGGCTTATCCTCCTGAAACTTCTCCAGAGCACGTCTCAAATCAGGCGAGATGGCAGAAAGAACCACCCCCTCACCTAAGATGGTAGCAGGCTTGGTCACAATAGGAGAATCAGCCAAAAAACTCCTAGAGAGGGCATCAGCCTTAACGTTCTTAGTGCCCAGAAGAAAGGAGACCACAAAATCATAACGTGTGAAAAACAAGGCCTACCTGGCCTGTCTCGGATTCAAGCGTTTACCTGACTCAAGGTAAATCAAATTCTTGTGGTCAGTGAGGACCACAACTTGATGTCTAGTTCCCTCCAACCAATGTCTCCACTCCTCAAATGCCCACTTCATGGCCAACAGTTCTCGATTCCCCACATCATAGTTGCGTTCCGAAGGAGAGAACTTTCGGGAAAAGAAGGCACAGGAGTTCATTTTAGATGTTACAGGATCTTTTTGGGACAAAACAGCTCCTGCACCAGTCTCTGAAGCATCCACCTCCACCTGAAATGGAAGTGAGACATCGGGTTGTCTGAAAACCGGAGAAGTGAACCTCCGCTTCAGCTCCTGAAAAGAAGAAACAGCCTCTGGAGACCAATTCAGCAAATCAGCGCCCTTCTTAGTCAAATCAGTTAATGGTTTGGCAATAACAGAAAAATTGGCTATAAACTTACGGTAAAAGTTAGCAAAACCCGAAAACTTCTGGAGAGCCTTCAAAGAAGTGGGCTGAACCCAATCATAAATGGCCTGCACCTTGCCCGGGTCCATTTTGAATAGTTGACGGAGACAAAATAAATCCCAAAAATGAAATCCTCTGTACACCAAAAAGACATTTTGATCCCTTAACATACAGGGAGTTTTCCCTCAAATTCCGGAACACAGTCCGAACATGTTCTACATGAGAGTCCCAATCCCTGGAAAAGATCAAAATATCATCCAAATAGATGATCAGAAACTTATCCACAAAGTCCCGGAAAATATCATTCATGAAGCACTGGAAGACAGAAGGGGTGTTAGTGAGCCCAAAAGGCATCACCAGGTACTCAAAATGTCCCTCCAGAGTATTAAATGCTGTCTTCCATTCATCCCCATGCTTAATGCGAATAAGATTATACGCCCCCCTGAGGTCAAGCTTGGTAAACCAGCAAGCACCTTCAACTCTAGAAAATAGGTCAGAAATCAGGGGTAACGGATACTGATATTTAACAGTAATTTTGTTAAGGGAGCGATAGTCAATACAGGGCCTTAATGAACCATCCTTCTTGGCCACAAAAAAAAAACCAGCACCCAAGGGTGAAGAGGATGGTCTAATATGACCCTTCTCCAACGACTCCTTAATATAAGAACGCATAGCCTCATGTTCGGGTACAGATAAATTAAAAAGTCAACCCTTGGGAAATTTACACCCCGGACTCAGCTCAATTGCACAGTCATAACTCCTATGAGGAGGCAAAGACGCAGACTTACTCTCACTAAACACATCATAAAAATCAGCCAAATAGTCAGGAACCTCATGCGACAGGGGAGAGGTGGAGAAAACAGGAGTGTCACTAAGAGCACACCGACAACCCCAACTCACCATAGACACAGATTTCCAATCCAAAACTGGATTATGGATTTGCAACCAGGGGAACCCCAGCATGATGGTATCATGCAAGTTATGCAACACCAAAAATCTGCAATTTTCTTGATGGTCTGGGGCGACCCGCATTACCACCTGGGTCCAAAACTGAGGTTTATTCTTCGCCAAAGGAGTAGCATCAATACCCCTCAAAGGAATTGGCATCTGCAGGGGTGTCATAGGGAAACCACAACGTTTAGCAAAATCCAAATCCATTAGGTTCAAGGCCGCTCCTGAATCCACAAAGGCTTTAGCAGAAAATGTGGACAGGGAGCAGATCAGAGTAATTGCCAGAAGAAACTTAGGTTGTACACCACCTACAGAAAATGTGTGTGCAAAATGTTTCTCTCGTTTAGGGCAGACAGAAATAATATGAGAGGCATCTCCACAGAAAAAACACAGCTTATTACGCCTTCTAAACTCCTGCCGTTGTGCCCTAGACAAAACTCTATCACATTGCATAGGTTCAGACATTTGTTCAACAGGTGGCAGCATTTCCTGTGTAATTTTACGTTCAAGTAATCGCCGATCAACCTGAATGGCTAATGACATAGAATCGTCAAGACCAGAGGGAACAGGAAATCCCACCATAGTATCTTTTACGGTTTCTGACAAACCCTTCCGAAAGAGAGCTGCCAAGGCACCATCATTCCAAGTGGTGAGGACCGCCCACTTTCGGAATTTTTGACAGTACAGTTCTGCAGAATCTTGACCCTGGCTCAATGCCAACAGGGTCTTTTCAGCTTCATCAATCGCATTAGGTTCATCATACAACAACCCCAAGGCCTGAAAAAATGCATCCACATTAGTTAGAATAGGATCATCTGGTACTAAAGAAAACGCCCAATCCTGGGGATCGCCGAGCAGCAAGGAGATGACAATTTTAACCTGCTGCGCAGAGCTCCCCGATGAGTTAGGCTTCAAGGCAAGAAATAATTTGCAATTATTCTTAAAATTCAAAAATTTAGACCGATCCCCAAAAAACACATCAGGAGTTGGGATTTTGGTTCAGCAGCGTGTGAATGAGCAAGATAGGCGGAAATTCCTCGCACTTCAGCAGCAAGCTGCTTCACACGATCAGACAATTGCTTAAACTCCATCAGTTAAAAAAAAATATTCCTCCTATGGCCTCAGAGAAAAAGTGGAAAAAATATACACAAAAAAAAAATTCTGACACTTTTTTTTTTTTTTAACAATTCCTTCCTGCTTTTGAGTACCCTAGAATCTGCAGTATGGCTGGTGATTCTGTTATGATTGAGTCACCGAGGAGGAAAAAACAAAACACAAGCTCAGCCCAGAAAATCAGAGAGTTTGGAAACAGCCGATTGCTGACCCCTAATCCTATCACACAACTAGCAGTAGCCGTGGAGTGTTCCTACGGTGATCCTAGACACCTCATCACAGCCGGAGATCTAAATAAGCCTAAAGAGAGAAAAGGGAAAAACTGACTTCCCCAGAGCAGACCCCAAAGCAATAGGCAGCCCCCAACATATAATGACTGTGAAACAAGATGAAAACACCAACACAGATAGAAAGATAGGCTAAGCAAATGATGGGACCCAAGCTAACTAAAAAGGACAGGACAGAAAAGCTGCTGTCTGCAATCTGAGAAAACCCTGCTAAAAATATTACCAACACAACTGATAAGCAAAAAGGACCCTGAAGTCACTAGACTTCAAACCCTATATCAGCACTCAGAATATTCTGAAAGCAGAGCAAAAGAGGACACTGATCAAGGAATAAGAATTCAGCACACCCCCGGCCGGGGATGGCTGATCTAAAAAAACAAGGTAAACAAAACCAAAACTAATAAGTTCAATAGCAGAGCAAAAACTTATCTTTGGGAAGCAGGAATCAGACTGGTCTCCAAAAATCCAGCAGAGAAATCACCAGCCACTCAGAAGGGCGTTGGCTGCCTTATATCCAGTCTGAAGTTCCTGTTACTCAGTCACAATCCACCTGATCAGGTATTTGGTTTCTTTCATCCAAATCAGCCTCACTACCTTCCTTCACCAGAAGAGGGAGATCCTCGGACACAAAAGGTGAATGAACAGATGAGCTCACAACACTCGGCTCCCGTGCTGTCAAAAGACAGCATGAGCGCTCAGCTGTGATTGGAGGTATAAAGTTTACCGCCGGTCACTGGTGTCAGCTGATGGGACTACTGCTCCCATAAGATGATGCCACTGTCGCTAATAACAGAGTGTATCAGCAATTTAGATAGGCTAAAATTAAAATATAAATTTTAATCCTATAACTTAAAGTGACAAATAGAAGATTAACCCCTTAATGACCGCCGATATGCCTTTTAACGGCAGTAGTTAAGGGTACTTAACCACAAAAAAGTGTATGATGCCCCTCATTGTCAGATTTTCTCCGGGGTCTCGGCTGCCAGGGGTAGCCGAGACCTCAGAGATTATGATTTGGGTCGGTTTTTACCGACCCTGCTTTTGCGATCGCCGTTATTAACCGTATAACGGCGATTGCAAAAAAGTCTGATGTGTCATTTAATTTCTCTCTCCTCTGATGTGATCGCGCATCAGAGGAGAGAGAAATAGGGTCCCCGATCCCCCCGGTACCTCCCGGTGCTCCTCAGCTCACATGCTTCCCCTCAATAGGCGCAGCCATCTTCTTCCGGGAACAAAATGAGATCTGTCAGCCGGCACCTGGCAAGATTTCATTCATTCATTAATTCAAGGTATATTTTGATCACTCTGATAAACCCTTTCGCAGTGATCAAAATAAAAAAAATAGTAAACAAACCCCCCCATTTATGACCCCCTTAGTTAGGGAATAATAATGAAATAAAGAAAATATATTTATTTTCTTTTTTCCACTAGGGTTAGAGTTAGGCTAAAGGTAGGGTTAGGGTTGGAATTAGGGTTAGGGTTAGAATTAGGGTTGAAATTAGGATTAGGGTTGGAATTAGGGTTAGGGTTGGAATTAGGATTAGGGTTGGAATTAAGGTTAGGGTTGGAATTAGGGTTAGGGTTGGGATTAGGCATAGGTGTGTAGGGGTTAGGTTTGTGGTTAGCGTTATAGTTAGGGTTGGCATTAGGGTTATGGGTGTGTTGGAATTAGGGATGAGTTAGAATTGAGGGATTTCTACTATTTAGGCACATCAGGGGGTCTCCAAACATGACATGGTGCCACCATTGATTCCAGCCAATTTTGTGTTCAGAAAGACAAACGGTGCTCCCTCCATTCTGAGCCCCGACGTGTGCCCAAACAGTGGTTTACCCCAACATATGGGGTATCAGCATACTCAGAACAAATTGCACAACAACTTTTGTGGCTCAATTTCTCCTGTTACCCTTGTGAAAGTAAAAATTTGGGGGTGAAAATATCATTTTTGTGGAAAAATTATGATTTTTTATTTCACGGCTCTACATTATAAACTTCTATGAAGCACTTGGGGGTTCAAAGTGCTCACCACACATCTAGATAAGTTCCTTAAGGGGTCTAGTTTCTAAAATGGTGTCAATTCTTGGGGATTTCCACTGTTTAGGCACATCAGGGGCTCTCCAAATGCGACATGGCGGCCGATCTCAATTCCAGCCAATTCTGCATTGAAAAAGTCAAGCGGCGCTCCTTCCATTCCAAGCCCTGCTGTGCGCCAAAACAGTGGTTTACCCCAACATATTGGGTGTCATCGTATTTAGGAGGAATTGTTCACCAAGTTTTGTGGTTCATTTTCTCTTTTTACACTTGTGAAAATAAAAAATATTGGCTCTGAAGTAAAATGTTTGGGAAAAAAAAAAAAGTTAAATGTTAGTTTTTTCCTTCCACATTGCTTCAGTTCTTGTGAAACACATAAAGGGTTAATAAACTTCTTGAATGTGGTTTTGAGCATCTTGAGGGGTGCAGTTTTTAGAATAGTGTCACTTTTGGGTATTTTCTGTCATATTGACCTCTCAAAGTGACTTCAAATGTGATGTGGTCCCTAAAAATTTTTGTAAATTTTGTTGTAAAAATCAGAAATCGCTGGTCAACTTTTAACCCTTATAAGTTCCAAAATTGTGCTGATGTAAAGTAGACATGTGTGAAATGTTATTTATTAAATATTTTGTGTGACATATCTCTCTGATTTAAGGGCATAAAAATTACAAGTTTGAAAATTGCTAAATTTTAAAAATTTTCGCCATATTTCCAATTTTTTCATAAATAAACGCAAGTCATATCAAAGACATTTTACCACTTCCATGAAGTAAAATATGTCACGAAAAAACAGTTATAATAACCAGAGTTATAACCTCATAAAGTGACAGTTGTCAGAATTGTAAAGATTGGCCTGGTCATTAAGCTGCAAATTGGCTCCGTCACTAAGGGGTTAAATGACAAAAAGACTTACAAAATAAACACACTACCGGGCCACAATTATGATCTAGGCAAAAAGACCTTCCTTTTCACAGTTTTTTCTTACTAGATACTGTATATGCCTCTTAACTTTAGGCCAATCCAAGGCCCTCATATATCTGTATCTTCAACTACCCTGAAATACATTGGGGAACCGAAACCTGTAGTTCCAGCAAAGGTAATAGGTTTTTGACAACTATGAGAGACAATTATCTTTCACAACTGGTTCAGGACCAAACAAGAGGGGGGGCACTGCTAGACCTAATACTAGAGTTGAGCGACTTTTGGTTTTTTAGGGTCGCGTTTCGTTTCGTGAAACCCGACTTTTCCAAAAGTCGGGTCGAGCAAGATCGTCCGATTATAGGGAAAAGTCGGGGTCGTCACGAAACACGAAACCCAATGTAAGTCAATGGGGAATAAAAGTCGGCAGTGAGAGGAGGACAGGAAACACACCAACAGTGCCCATTTGAATGCCAAAAGCATCAATTCTTCTTACTTAAGCTTGTCAACCTTAATTAACTTCATAATACAAGTTACGCACTGAAAAATGGGGGTTATTTGGCTACAGACTGTGGGGGGGAGGGCTGGCTCCAGGTTTTCATGTGCCCTGGGCGAAAGAGCGCCCCTTTAACACATACCACAACTCATCATGCTCCGATACGGCAGAGAAATAGCGGTATAGTACAATGAAAAATACTTCACTTTTTACATCTCATGACGAGGCCCATCTATTTCTCCATACAGAATCATTGGTCCCATATAATGTTTGAAACAGTATATGATGAGCTCCACATAATGCTACAGTATATGTTGGTCCCCATGGATGAAGCTCCACTGTCTTATGGGCCCAAATAATGCTCCAAACATAATGGGCCCCATTTCTAATGCTCTAGTGTATAATGGGCCCTGTAAATGCTGCTCCAGTGTCTGATGTCCACCTTTGGAATGTTCCAGTGTATGGTGGGCCCCATCTATCATTCTCCAGAGTATAGTGCTCCCCAAAAATTGCTGTCCCAACATTGAAAACAATCAAATAAGTCTCCTCGCTAGGGAATCCCTGTACTTGTCTGGACTCCTTGTCGTCCCCATCTTCCATCTCACTGCACAGTATTTCAACTTTGCAAGTGCTGTGATCCTGAGCAAGCAGGGGGGACCCACTCGTTGGCGACGGCACTGGCACAGGGCCCCTGATAGTACGGTGGTGTGTCTGATGGCGGGTGGGCCGAACCTGCACTTTCATCTGCAGCTTCCTCTTTGTCACCGTGTATGATGGAACTGTATATGGGAAGGGTAACATGAGTTTCATCAGGGTCAGATTCAGGCCGTGTAGCGTGCGAGGGGAATGTAGTGGTCTGGGTCAATGTACCAGCAGATTCATCGAGCAGTGGCTGGGCATCAGTGCACTTGTGTCGCCCCCAGGAGTACGGTCACCACAGTGGCATTACCTTCTTCCTAGGGAGTGTGATGTCATGCTTGGGAGCAGCGAACGATCTCTCTAGCAGGTTAACTGATTGGGCGGCGTTATTCCCACGAGTCATGACCCTCCAAACAGCGTTCATGAAGGCAAAGTGTTTGTTTTACGTGGGCAGTATGGTTGCAAAGCTGAACCTTAAAGGAATGTCCAGAAGGGCACCACCAGGAGTGGAGCCTACGGTTAAATTCGACTCCACCTGGGAAACCTCAACCATGCCAGCTACAGAACAGATGCACACATTGCAAGCTTAATTCCGTTAACGAACGAGACTCCGTCATGCCCCGCGGTCCGAGTCCGGCTTACTAGAGGGACACGTGAGGCTCTGGCACATGAGATTGGCCAATAACTGGTGTGTCATGCCCTTACATGTCCGTGGCTGCATGTGCGCTACACTGAAAAGGCCAGCGTTTGTCGCTTAGGCCTCTTTCACACATCAGGTTTTTGGCGTCAGGCGCGATCCGGCGCTTTTGACTAAAACCGGATCCGGCGAAATGCAATGCCGGATCCGGTTTCCCCCCCGTCTGGAAAAAACGGCTACTGTAACGTTTTTTGTCTCCGACGAAAAAGCCGGACACGCCGGATCCGGCGTGTCCGGCTTTTTCATACAATGAAAGCCTATGAGCGCCGCAATGCGCCTGATCCGGCGACAGCCGGATCCGGCGGCCGGATCCGGTTTCTTTGGTCTGAGCATGCTCAGTAGCTCTGCCCACAGGACATATATAAAAGCAAGACAATGGGACCCTCAGCCACACCCAACATGCCACCCAAGCCAAGAACCTGGAGCAGGAGAAGGCAGCAGACATCTGCAGCAGCAGCACCATCAACACCACCCCAAATGGAGCAGCATGCTGAACAACGGGAGGGGAGTCCAGCAGCAGATGAGAGACGGTAATTATCAAATCCCCCATTCCTCCAAACTAGGGCTATGGAATATCAAGATATTCATTGGTCCTTTGTTTCTCTTTATTCAACAGCCGCCCAATAGATGCAGCAGCAGCAGCAGCAATGGCAGCAGCAGAAACACCACCCACAGCCATGGAGTCTGGCCATGAGGAAGACAGCACATCTTCTGGGAGCCCTCCCTCGCATCGTCAGCGTTTGACGGTAAGTTTTTATTTCCAAAATCCATCATCTCTGTAATATATGTGTATTCATTGCCTTTTATTTCAAAACAGGAATCACAAGATGAAGAGGAGCTCCCTGAAGAAGAAGGAAGGGGTGGACAGACACTTGGAGTGGGCTCACAATTGGTAAGTTTTTTGCATCAAACGCAGAAACACAACATCACACTACACACAACACATAGAAAACAATGTTCTGCAGACCACACACAGCAAACAAATGCCTACATCCAAAGACATAACATTTTTTGTTTTCTTCTCTAGTCTTCCCAATCTGGTGCTCAGCCAAGAGGTCCTCGCAGTGCCTCCCAGGGTCGTCGGCGACAGCAACGCGGCGGTCACCAGCGTGTAAGTATAAATATTTTTGCTTTGTTTTTTTTGCACTTTTTATTTCATTTCTTTTGTGGAGGCTAATTATGTTATTTTTGTCTTTTTCTTTAACAGCCTTCACAGCGTGCTCCCGACTCTGACGGTGAGGATGGAGGGATTGATGTGGACCGCCTCATCGATCTCGTCAGAGAAAGGGAGCCACTCTGGAATATGGCTGACCGCCGCCACGCTGACCTGATCGTTACCCGACGACTCTGGGAGGAAATCTGTTCGCTCCTTGTGGACCGCTGGGAGGACCTCGAAGCTCGGGCCCAGATTAAAGAGCGTAAGTATATACAGTACCGGTTGCTTGATTTAAACCAGTGTTTCCCGAACTCCAGTCCTCGTGGTCCCCACGGATCATGTGTTCAGGATTTCTATTTCCTTTGGAAATCCTGAAAACATGACCCCTGGGGACCATGAGGACTGGAGTTTGGGAATCACTGATGTTGTATACTAACCACTTTGTCCTTTCTCGTTTCAGGGGAGAGAATTGTGAAGCGGTGGCGGTCTGTGAGGGATCGTTTCAAGAAGGAGTTCAATAAAGAGATGCGGACCCCGAGTGGATCTGGAGGACGCAGGAGCAAGTACAAGTACGCACGAGCCCTGTCGTTCCTCCGGGAGACAATGCTCACCAGAGGGTAAATATTACACACCACATGTGACAAAAAAATGTTTACATGTAACTTTTTTTTTTCAGCCAGGGCCATACCATGTCACTATTTTAATTGGTTTTTTTCTCTTTATTCCACAGCACGGTGAGCAGCACTCGGGAGCCTGCACGATTGGACCCTTCTGAGGCGATCCCTGAGGAGACCGGCACCGAGGGACACTTCGACCGCCCTGGTACATCTGCACCTTCCCAGCCTTCCCACACATTCGACCCATCTGTCCCATCCACCAGCACCAGCACAGGAGCATCGTGGCCACCTACATTACATGAAGCTGCTGGTGAGGAGATCGCTTTCCCTTTACCCCACCCTTCTGCCCCTGCCACCTCTAGTACACCTGCGGGTACTGGGCGGCAGCGGCAGAGGGGTCAGGAAAAGAGTTATGCGCCAGAGTTCTTGCATCTGAATGCATCTTTCCAGAACTGTCTAAAAGTCTTGTCAGAGCAAATCTCCGCAGGCTTTCAGCAGATCAACTCCAGCATTCTGGAGGTGAAGACACTTCTGCAAACCATGCATTCAGCAGCAAGATCTTCGCCAAACCACACCTTTTTTAGGTCTGTTGTGGAGCGCATGGCAACACTATCTCCTACCCAGCAGATGCATGTAATGCATTCGTGCCACGGTGCTCTACAGCAGGTTACCTCCCAACCTCCACCTCCCACCACTGTAGTTCCTCCACCTGCACCCCCTCCAGCCACTTTCCATCCTCCCCCTCCTATTACATCTGCACCCCCTCCAGCCACTTTCCATCCTCCCCCTCCTATTACATCTGCACCCCCTCCAGCCACTTTCCATCCTCCCCCTCCTATTACATACCAGCAACCTCCCCAGTACCAGCAACCTCCCCAGTACCAGCAACCTCCCCAGTACCAGACATCTCCCCACTTCCAGCAACCTGCCCCGTACCAAACTCCTTCCCCATACCAAACTCCTTCCCCGTACCAAACTCCTTCCCCATACAACTTTCCATCAACATCATCTGCTCCTACAGTCCCTGCCCAACCCTCCACTCCACCGCCCACCACCTCTTCTGCCTCCCACATGTCCACCCATTCTGTAGCTTTTTCCACACCATCACCTCTAACTGTTCCTTCCCCACCACGATCCCAGTCCTCTCTCCACACTCCCAGTGTCGAAGTGTCCCTCAGCCCCTCCAGCAGTATTTCCACCCCACACTACACAGATTAATAATGTGTGTTTTTTAATAAAAATGGTCATTTGGTTTAAAACATTTATTAAAAAAGTTTTTTTCACTTTTGAAACCTGAAAGTTGCAGATAAGGCTACTTTCACACATCAGGTTTTTGGCATCAGGCGCGATCCGGCGTCGTGCCGGAACGCCGGATCCGGCAAATGTTTAGTAAAACCGGATGTGACGGATCCGGTTTTCTGCCGGATCCGTCTTTTTCTTGACAGACAAAACCGGATCCATCTCATCCGGTTCATCCGTTTTTCTATCCGTTTTTCGACGGATTACGCCGGATCCGGTTTTTAAAATTGACCCTTGTGGCCTTCCGAACGGGATTGGCTACTGGAAAACTATATATAGAGTGTTCCTACAGCCCTTCTTTGACAGGTTGTCGAGGAGAAAGTGCAGGTTGGAGAGAAGAGCAAGTTACTGGCGAAGATGGATGTTGTCATTGGAAATATTTTGAAGAATTTGGCGGATTTTATAGCGGAGGCGAATCGTTTGAGGGTGATTGTTCTGGAGAAGGAGAGAGCGAGACAGCAGCGCATCAGGCATCGTAGACGACGTTTGTGGATCCACCCCATAACAGCCAAGAGAATGACGCGTGGGGTCTATTCTACACTCTGCATGGACCTTCGACGAAACCCGGATAAATTTTTTGGATATGTTAGGATGAAAATGGAGAATTTTGATTACTTGGTGGAGCGCATTGCACACCTCATAAGAAAAGCGGACACCTATTGCCGCTTCTCTGTTTCACCCGCAGAGCGTCTGATGGTGACTTTAAGGTAAGCCACATTTATTGGATGTGATCGCATCAGAGCACACTTTCACTGCAATCTTGTTGGTGGTAGTTTGTATCTCCAAGTGTTATAGCTCAGTTTTGGTATGTAATGCTGTGATTTAAAACTAATTTATTGTTTTTTAATTCCCCACAGATTTCTTGCAACTGGAGAATCCCTTTCGTCACTGCATTTCCAGTACAGACTCGGGATTTCCACCATATCTGGAATTGTGAAGTACACATGCCGTGCACTGTGGGACTCCTTAGCTGAAGAGTTTTTACCAGAGCCCACAACAGAGAGGTGGATTGAAATTGCTGACAAGTTTCAACAGATATGTCAGTTTCCCAACTGCTTGGGTGCTGTGGACGGGAAACATATCCGCATTGTAAAGCCAGCTGGATCGTGATCGGAATATTTCAATTACAAGAAATATTTTTCAATTGTCCTCATGGCCATCGCTGTCGCGGAATACAAATTTATTGCGGTTGATATTGGGGCCTATGGCCGCTCCAATGACTCTCAAGTTTTCAAACTGTCTGCCATGGGGCGTAAACTGTATGGAAACACCTTCCAGTTCCCACCACCTAGACCGCTGCCGCAAACATCTGGTCCACCTATGCCATTTGTCTGTGTAGGGGATGAAGCCTTCCAGCTGTCAGAACACCTTTTGAAACCGTACTCTAGCAGAGGATTGACAAGACCAAAACGCATTTTTAATTACCGCCTCACAAGAGCAAGATGAATGGTTGAATGTACCTTTGGTATTCTGACAGCCAAATGGCGGGTCCTATTGACTGCGATCAACCTCAAGACAGAAACTGTGGACGAGGTGATCAAAGCGTGCGTGGTACTCCACAATTTTGTTATCTGCAAGGAACCCATTTCCATTGAGGACACCTCTGAAGAAACCACCTTGCAAGATTACCATGACATTACCACTAGAAGTTCTGTGATGGTTTCAGTAATGAGGGACAATTTTGCACTATACTTTATGTCACCTCAAGGCAGAGTACACTGGCAGGATGACAGAGTGTGAAAGATTTGTGCCCTAACCAAACCTGTGTACCTTCTGTACCAACAGTATATACCTTTGCCAACCAAAGTTGGCTATCTTGTCATGGTCTTACTATTTTTAGCTTTAGGCCACAGGTGTGTACCTGGTAGTGTTTTATGCAAAGTATTTCACCTTTTAACAAAAGTTGTGTACATTGTTAGGAAATCACCAACAATAAACACAACTTTTTAGGTGAAATACTTTGCTTCAAACACAACCAGGAACACAACTGTGGCAAAAAGCTAAAATTTACCCACAGTTATATACCTGGTTTTGAATACCTTTTTACCTTTGAAATACCC